>NW_010115366.1:23358-38977 GCF_000699245.1 Pterocles gutturalis
ACTCTTTCTTGATCTTTCCTCTAGAACAAATAATTCTTTACCAATAGAGTACACTGGACACAGTCTCGGTGATTGCAGTGATCAGTGACATCTATCCATGTGTTGTATCAGTGCCACCCTTATTAGTATGGGTGCTAGTATTACTTGGAGAACTACGGGAACCTGTGAGACAATGCCAGTCTAGGCCAAAGGTGGAGAAATAGGAAGTCAAATCATTTATCATTCCTCTTCATTGTGAAACTGCCCTCTCCTCAAGCTGTTGGCTCAAGAGTCAGCAGGTGGGGAGAGGAAATAGACTGCCTGCTTTTTCTTGTGCTCATGTGTCTGTTTACTGCAAACAAGACAGTATATATAATGGATGTGCTCTTTAACTAGGCTGTTGTAAAATATGCAATTACAGCTACTAAGTGCACTTTTATGTCTGAATACATAAATGATTTCACGATTGTCAGTGAAACTTCATAAGGGTGTAAGCTGGTTTCCAAAATCTGTGTGTTTGTTTTTTCATAATCAAGAATGACTTCAAAGCTACGTACTTTATAGAAATTAACTTACAAAAAGCTGGGCAATACAGGTTACAAAATACTTTATATTATCTGATTATTTTGCTTTCTTTTTAGTCTTAGGCTTTTAAAAATCATTAATAATTCCAAAGAATCAATAAAAACAAAGCAACATTTTCTCAGTCTTCCATAAATAAAATGTTTAAGCCTTTTCTTTCAGTATGTTTGTGGCTCACTGAATTACATGTTATGCTAGGGATAACATTGAAATCATAAGAACGATTTACCCATATTACATGCAACACTTTGGTTGACTTGCTTTTTTTACAAGCAAGTTGGAAATGTTTCCTATGTGTGTTTGTGATCTGTTAGCAAGCAGTCTTTATCTTTGTTGTGTGGAATTCAAGTGGCTTTGTGTTTCCTATTAGTCTTTGAACTCGTGCTTCATCCTAAGCTGTTACCTAGATATTATAGTGAAAAGAGATCTTTTGCACATAAGGAAGATGATGAAAAAATATTTGCCATAAGCCAAGAAGAAAATTGACTTGTTCTACGCAAAGCAACTAGATAAATGAGCTTCTCCTCTTGACTGTTATTTCTTATCTGTTTTCTTCCTTATCTTCTTCCCTTCCAAATCATTGTATGAAAGACAGTGGAGAAAATGAGAGCAGAGCTAAAGACAGTGGCTGATTTCATAGATATCCCTTGCACAGGTATGAAGAAAGGAATACAACTCAGGAAGACTTCTGGCTTTCTCTCCAACACACAGAACTAGAGCCTGCTGTGTCCACAGCCATAACGCGGTGCTGTTGCAAAGCTACGCAAGCCCACCTCTGCACTGCAGGGCACTGTAAAGCCTGTAGTGCTCTACTCCTATAGTATCGAGGTTATACCTGGATGTAGTACTTTGTGAATTTAACTACATCACTTAATAACAGAAGCCAGTGTAAAAGCTAACACTGAATTTCTAAGCTGTGTGATCCACATCAGATATAGTCAGTATTTCATTAATCAGAGACTGAAGTATCCAAAGAATAGGAAAACCACATAATGGAAGCACTGGAAATGCAAAGATTGTGGTATGGCACTGCTCAAAGGCAGCTCGGGTTCATTTTGCTTCAGCTGTTTACCAGCTCCCTCAGGACAGGCAGGGTCTGCCCACATGCATCCACTTGAAAGATCTTATTTTGTGCCCAGTGCCTCAAATTCCAGGGAGCTTCTCAGGTTTGCTAGTAAGTGTGAGAACTGAGCTGGCTTCTGTCCTTTACGCACAGCTGACCTGGACTGAGCACAGTGAAGTACAGTGCAGAAGCATCTGGGTGGGGACTAGTAAATCCAACAGCACCCAAGCTAACTGCATACCACCACTTGTGTCTTTGCATCATATTTTTCAATACTTTCATTTAATGGAGCTCAAGATAACAAATTTGAAGACAATACACCTAACGTGGGTTGGCTGATCAGAACTGGCTCTGCACTGGGCCAGCTCTGAGTCCTCCTATCCAGGGCATGATTAATCCACCTGGATTTGTTTGTAAGTGGTTAATCCCCTTGGATAAACCACACATGATGGGGACTGACTAAGCCCCTACTGCATAAGAAATATCATTATTCATTGACTCTAATAGCAGCTCGTGTGATCTAAAATAGAATAGCCTGTTTTACCAGAAAAATAAACAACTAAAAAATAAAATGGAATTGGGTTTTTATCTCAACCAAGGATTACATTTGGAAGGATTTTTAAAAGTGGATTTTAAAAGATTAATTTAAAATAATCTCTACAGTTCGATGGGATTTAAAATTGTATCAATTTATTTTAAAATGTATTTAAATTCCTTTTAAAAAGTAATTTTCTTTCCTTTCCTGTTGCATAAAAACTTTCCTTCCAATTTGTATCATACCATTGGCCTAATGTTAGCTGATGGTATTTAATTTTGACTTTAATTAATATTAATTCATAATGCTGTTAGCTTCAGACATATCCCTACATATCTGCAAATTATGAGACAACCTCCAAAGTACCAGAGTCTGGCCTGAGTCTTTGTGTTTTCTGTCTGATGTAATTAGGAATCCATCTTCCAAATACTGTTTTTACATCACTTTTTACACAGGCAGAACGTAAAAAGACATTCTTTAAAATAAGTAAAAGACTGGGGAAAAGGAGATTTCTATTGTTTCAGTATTCCTCTTGTTACTTGAGGAAAACTAGTGAAAACGTTTTGAACAAAGGTGCTCTTATGGTGTTAGTTGGTGATTTCCCTCCTTGTGAGGTTAGAAATGTTCACAAAATGCACTTAAAGATGATGGAAGTTGGAATAAAATGTAGGAAAGGATGTGCTGTGCATCCTCTAAAGTGAGATTTCTTGAAGTATTTCTTCAAAATGTGTTAAATGAGTGCTCCTTGCACTTATGAAGGTGTTCTGATTCCTACTAGGTCTATGCATTTTATTTTTTTTCTCTCTGATTTAATAATGAAATGAGAGATAAGTGTCTTTGAATAGATATAAAGCTTGTAAGTAGGTGGTATTTAGGTCTGGGATGGATAACAGTGTGGCAAGAGCTGACTGTTGTGTGCATAGCACAAAGGTATTTACATTACATTAACTCTGCGTCCCCTGTATGGTAAGGAGGTTATCCCAGTTCCAAGATGTTTGCTTAGCTTCTTTCTCTCTTTCTTTCCTTCCTTCCTTCATGCTTGATATTAGGAAGAATGACAATCCCTTTCTGGGTAAGGTCAGAAATATAATTGGGAAACAAGCTATTAGACAGGAAATTAAACATAATTTTTCTGGATGAGCTCATCCATGGTGAGAAGAATCAGAAAGTGGCTGTCTTCATACAGACTTTTGTTCAGAAAATAAAGGAGTATGTGGATAATTCACAATGAAAACACACTTGGATGATCCAGAGTATTAGAACTGGCAGAATAATGAGACATTGTATTTTATTCCCCTTACATATTTTCCAGATGAGAAGAGTAACAATACTTTACAAAAGTAAGTTCTTAATCAGTCCAGACAAGGTAATAGGAATCCTAGCCTGCTGTTTCTTTTTCTTTTTTTTTTTTTTTTTTTTACTGAAGAGCAAGAGAATTGTTCTGTCTTGAAATTTACAACAACTAAAGGCCAACTACATTGATACCTAGTTTAGATTCCGCTCTTGTAGGCAGAAAACAGTGTATCCAATTTAATGGTATTTCAAATACACTCTCCAGTCTCATGTATTTGTTATACAAATATATGATTTTTATAATGCCACCTCTATAAGCAGGTATCTCCATGCCATTAGTATGATTTTCTGCTCACAGCAGTTATAGTCTGATAGAGACCCGTTGGTTTTAGTGAGCTATTCCAACACTTATATAAACATATTAATAAAATTAGAATAGTGCCTAAGTTTTTTTCCACATTATAAATGTACACCAGGAACACAATGAACCCAAAAACCATTTACTGGAAAGCAACCCCTCATTTTCTTTCCATCACATGACCACTTCCTTATTTTCCAGACATAGAAAGAGGATCACAAAGGGAGTAAACTACAGCTGACCATGCTCAAGGTCCCCCCATGCCCTACCAGCTATGCATGACGGTGACAGTCCTTGGCCTGGATGCTGTGTTGCACCCCTTGTGCTGCAGGGAAGGGCCATCTTGCTGCTGGGTTGAGTCATGTGGCCAACGCGGACAGAAATGAGGTACAGGGGTGCTGAGGCTGATGACTCTGGTTTTCCTTGGGAGCAGGAGAAAGCCCACCATGGCAGTCCCAGCTGCTTCTCACCCGTGAAGCTTGCCCCAAGCTCCCTGCCTTTGGGCTCAGAGCGATGAGGTATGGCACTCCTGAGTCTGGGCCTCGGGTGAGTATTTCACAGTACAAAACTTGTATGGTCGGGAAGGTTGGTATGGTTTTCAGATATCATCCTGTGATGGATTTACCCTTTGCTGAGAGGCAACTCTGCACAGCTGCTCTCTCACCCTCCCACCTCCCAGGGAAGGGGGACAGAATTAAAGGGGTAAAGAGAAAAAAGGCACGTGGGTTGAGATAAGAACAACTTAATAACCAAACTACAATAATATTGAAAATAATAGTAATGATTATAATAATCGTAATATATATAAATATACAAATGAGTGATATTGCTCACCACCTGATGACCAAGGCTCAGCCTGTTGCTGACTAACAATCCCGGAGCAGGAAGAGTCCTGAAACCACACTCTCAGAGCAGAGGTAAGAGCGCGAGTGTCTAAGAGACTGAGATGACCCTGAGAGAGGGGTGACCCAGAGGGAGAAAACCCAGAGCAGGAGAGAGTGCTTCAGGACTTTATGTGGATACTGCCAAGTAATAAATACGACACATTATCTCTTCTTTTTAGACCTGTCCCTGTCACCTTTCTGGTTTATATGTTTTCTCTTCAACAATGACGTGCAGCTACTTATTTACCATGTTGGGTATTATTTATATTTAGCTACCCAGAACAAGAAATAGTGCTCTACTATCGCTCCATAAAGCTGTCTATGTGGGTTTTGTAACAAAAACAAAAAAGGTCCAGAGATAAATGATTTAGTCTCTACAGGTCTTGGAAGCTGGTCAGCCTTTGCCTGCAGAGCCTCATCTATATACATGCGTGATATGGAATAGACTATTGGTCGGTTTGAGTCTGTCCTAAAAATAAGGTTAGATCCTAGGCTAGCCAGTTTATTTCTATGAAAACAATTAGAGCAAAATAAAGTTGAAGTAACTAACCAAAAAAGTATCTATCCCAAGGATAAGTACACAGTAAAAGAAAAAAATTACTTATGAGAGAAGCTTTGGGTGATTTGGCACAGTTTATCTGAAAGATTAGTATTTGTCTTGTGTGCTCGTGAAGCCTACATTAGTGCATATTTCAGTGTGGATCAGCAGAGATTTTTAGAACTGTAGTGGGACGTCCATGGTATAAGATGGTAATATTGGTACAACATATTCTAAACCAACGTGCAATGATATGTTTGCCAATTTCTTCGGGGTTACAATAGGAGATTTTTTACAATGTAATTTCAACTTTCTCTCAGTTCCTCTATTATAAAGAATTTAGTTATGTATTTTCTTATGAAAGCACTAATTAAATTGTCAAACTTTTATATTTCATTTGAAATATTACTATGAGCGCTTAATGGCAGAGGAAAATGCTGAGTTTTATTAATCAGTATTAATGATTTATGACACTGCACACTGAGTTTCTTCTGTTTTCTGTTTCATGTTAAATCAAATACGCAAAAGAAAGCTATAGAATGAGAAAAATAAAAGTTGTTACAGCATTTTCTAATTATTTTCTGACTTATGAAATAAGAAATGGTAAATATGATACATAAATTAAGCTAGGGTGGGAGCAGTTGCTTGAGAAATTTTGCCAAATAAGTTAATTTTGGGTTTACTTAATGGATATGTACAAATGACACTGTAATGTAAAGAAGACTTAAGACAATTTCCCTTGATCCTGCTTTTCACCTGCAGACTGGTATTCTGAATGCATGAAATAAACTATGATAAATAATTGAGTTCTGCCTAAAATTTCATTTATAATACAAAAAGTGGTCTGTTCATGAGAGCGGGTAGTTGTTTTGATATTGCCTTAACAGACCAGATCTGCTTTTCATTTTAAGAAATCCCTCAATGATTCCATCCAGCACAGATATGAATAGATCAATCATTTGGTTTTCCTTCATGTAGTGATAACATTGGTGTAATGTATGTTAGATGCTGTTGAGGCTTTTGCAATGGTTACAAATAGTGAGTCCATTTGTGGGTGTCTCAGTGCTGAATGAATAAATGTATGGAAGAAGTTTGTGTATTCTCTAAAGGAAGAGTTGCAAGACACAAATGAGAAAATATTTGTTACTGACATCCTCATGTAGCTCTCTAGGGAGGGTAAAATCTAAAGCAGATTTGAGATAGTAGATTTGAAACATGTAGATGCTACAAATATAAGAATAACATAGAAAAATAATGGAAAAATATGACTTTTTGGATTGTGAGAACTCTTTGGAGGGAAAGATGACAAGGAACATCTAAAAGACCTTATTGCAGGAAGAGGATGAAATAAATGTTTAAAATTAATCTGCATTGTGCATTCTTTAATCCTCTTCTGTATTTAATTTTTAGAAAGACTTAGAAAAATTAAGTGATATATGGGCAAATGGTAATTTTTCGAAGGATTGGATGGAGAATCAACTAAAACTTCATTATGTGTATTCTGCTTTGATTAAAGGAAGGTTTTCTGATCATATATGTGACAATGGTGCAGCTGAGTATCTTTTAAACATTCAGGTTACTACAAAGGTAAGTTTGGTTAAATGGTAGTTGATAAAATTAAGTCTTCAACTCAGTTTTCTTTAGTACTCTAAACTTATACATCTAGTGATTTGGTTTTCTTGATCATAAGTCTAAATCTGTAAATCGTATAAAGTGCTGAAATCTGTAGAAATTTTGCCTGCGTTAGACTACAAGATTACAAGACTTGGCCCATAATACCAGCGCCCCTACAGATATACAAAAAAGTATGTAGCTGTCTTAGATAAAGAGCTGTTCATTGTCATCAGTGGTTAAGGTTTCTGTTTCATTAGTAGGCATAAATATATACGTTAAAAAAAAGGCAATGGTGTGATATGAATCCCATCAAAGAGTAATTCTTCCCTAATAACAAAAATTGAAGGTCCATAGCCCTTTTTGCAGTTCTGTTTTTAATAATATCATGATTGCAAAACAGACAATTGATGTCACTAACTTTCCTATTAAACTGAGTTTGATAGGTTCAAACTGCAGCAAATCATAAACCAATATTAATTTCTTTTAAATTATTCAAAAGGAAATGAGACCCAGTAGAGTGCTGCTATCTTCTGAGTGTGGCATAAAGGCAATGAAAAAGCACTGTTTATTTCAAAATGGTATTGAAACTGATTTACACTATCAAATAAATTGTGCTTCTCATTTATTGTTGCTTAGATATTAACATATATCATGAACACAGCTCAGTTTATATCTGCATGGATACACTCCAACAAAACAGTCACTTCTGTAGAGCTGTCAGGAAAACAAACCTGTTACCACATAAAAATACATGCAACACTCCAAATGCTTTATTTTAATGGATTTATTGTGCTGTGCTTATCCCAGCCTGGAAGGCAGATGACAGTGATTTATAACTCGTAAAGCATTAACCCTGATAGGATGATGAAGTACCATTTCTCATTATGCCAGAAGAGCTTCTTTTCAACTCTTCTCTTATTCTCTGTTCATTGTTTGCCCTTGGCATCATCAGTCACCAGGCAGTACGGTTTACAAACACTGTTTTGGCAGGCAGAAAATAAATTGTTAGACCAATGACGTGAAATCTATCAAATTCTTACTAAGCTGCATCTTGAAACCTCTATTCAAGCTCTTACCTGAGGTGGATCCATAGTTTAGATAACATTTTACTTCTAAGAGATAGATTCTTTCCCTTCTCACTCAGAGCAAAATGCATTTCCTGTAGTCTTTCTGCAGGCAAAGGCTGACCAGCTTCCAAGACCTGTAGAGACTAAATCATTTGTCTCTGGACCTTTTTTGTTTTTGTTACAAAACCCACATAGACAGCTTTATCGAGCAATAGTAGAGCAATATTTCTTGTTCTGGGTAGCTAAATATGAATAATACCCAACATGGTAAATAAGTAGCTGCACATCATTGTTGAATAGAAAACATATAAACCAGAAAGGTGACAGGGACGGGTCTAAAAAAAATGATAATGTGTCGTATTTATCTACTTGGCAGTATCCACATGAAGTCATCTAAACTGTAAAGCCATGTTTATTTGAATGGCTTGGTATAATCCGCAAGCAAGTCATCTGGTTGCAAATGACTGAAGCTGCTGAATGGGGAATTAGGTACTTGCATGTCTAATCTAAAAAAAAAAAAAAAAAAAAAAAAAAAAAGGTCTGAATTATAAATCTGAGCAAAAGAAAAAGTAGATGCTCTGGTATGACTTTCCTTAAATAATCCAGCTATGTGATAGAGTTAGTATGACCATAATGTGACTAGAGACAGATTAGAATGGAGGAGTAGAGAGGAGGATTTGCAGAGTACGAAGACTGAAGGGGAAGTGGAGTCTTTCAGTGCCATACGTACCTGCATTTTAAACCGTTGGAACAAAGACTTGAAAAATATCCAGTAACCATAATTATTGAGAACGATAAGATTGCAGGCTGACAGTAACAAACAAAAAAATTACTCTCTCAGTCCACTACATCTGTATCTTAATACATGTTTGAAGAATTTGAAGTGTGATGAATATTACTTTGGTCTTTTTTTTTCTGTGGTAGCCCTCATAAGATGATGATGAACCTGAAGTTACCACAAGGTCTGAGTTTGAAGGTAAGTATGAAAACATTTTTTTCCATGTCCTGACCTGTTCTACACTCCTGTTAACTGGATTTACTGTTTATAGCCCACACGGTGGTGACAGCAATGATTAAAATCTCCCCAATGAAGCTAAGGAATGGAATGACTATTTTTCAAAATTTCTGCTCTGCACAGGTTTCTCACAGGTGTCAATAATTATTTGCAATTAATAACTGGAAATTAAATTGTGCATAAAGTAGCCAGGCGTAAGAGTTTCAACACTCTGAGCAGTATTTCTTAAGTTTGTAGTAAATTATATGTGTGTCCCTCATGCTCCTTTGCTTTACCTGTCTACACTAGTGATGCTAGCACTGCAGGATGCCCTAAAGGCTAGAGTGATAAGCACCACAGACCATTTTTTGTACATATCACACCGTTCAATCTCATCCTGTGTGACATGCAGTGCATCACCCCTGTAGAGAACAGAATATCTTAAACTGATCTAAACCATTTCAGTCTGCAGCAGACTAAGCTGTTGGGGGCTGCAGGCTCAGCACAGGAGACTGCAGCACCATCAGTGCCAGAGCCCTGGAAAGGCAGGTCAGTAGGGACATCTCTCCCATCCTGCTGTGGGTCCCATTGTTTCTACCTGTCTGGAGTGGGAAAAAAAGCAAAATATACTTCATCTTGACTCCCAATTTTGTGATCAAGTCACAGCAGCCAAGTGTCTAAGAACATATGAGTGTCTCACTACAGCTGAAGAGTTCAACTGTCCCACTGGTCTGGGCTGCCTAGATGTTTTAGACCTGCTCTTGATTCAGGAGAGATGGGGTACAGCCATCCCCACCCTGACTACTTGATTGGGTTTTCTTTTCAGAAACGCATCCGCAACCAGCAATTTTAATCTGATCTTTCTTTCTGTTACAATTGTTTGCGGAAGGAAAGACTAGACAGAGAGTCTGTCCTTCAGAATGGTAAAACTCAGGATGAGAAATGCATTTTCTGTAAAAAAAAATTGGGGGAGGAAGTGTAGTCTTTTTAAAGTAATAAGGTAGGGCAGTGTATTTTACTCTTGGTAAGTTTGATTAAGTGCCATATAATATCTCTCATTCCTTTTTGTTTTAGTCATAGGACTGTCACAGCTGTCACAGATCTAGCTATCAAACTGTCTAAAGTATTTGTTTTAACAAATAAATTGTGCTTTGGCAGTCTCCTCAGGCAGTGAAGTTGGTGGATTTTTAAATTACTGCTTGGATACTTATGAGACTGGCTGCTGATGTCCATCCAATTTGCTTTTCGTCTTTCTGTGAGCACAGTAATTTTTACTGGATTTTTTTGCTCATTTTTGAGGAAATTATATAGGTGCTTTTTGGTTTTCTATATACTTCCAACCCTTTCCATGATCAGCAACTCTACAGATGCCTTGTATTCTGGAAATGTTTCAAATTTATCCTGTGAATAAAGGGCTGGAAGAGAGCAACCATGTCACTGGGTCCAGCATTCAGCCAAACCAATGTTGTTGACACTGAGTTCAGCACATTCATTCTATAACATATCAGTGAAAGCTCCTAAAAACAGTGTTACATCACAACTAATAAAATTAGACATTGTAATTCTGCAGGTCTGTATAATTTGCTGTATAAAGTTTGTAAAAACTGACCAAAAATTATGAAGAACTGTTGGTAATTATTAATGGGAAAAAATCCTCCAGGTAGACATCATTCCAGCATTTGCTATCAATGAGTGCAACTGGCAAAATATTTCAACTAATATTTTGACACAATTAAGTTGGTATAAATTCTTCTTTATTTTAAAATTAATTTTCTTTCTAAAAAAAATTTTTAAAGGGTTTTTTTTTTCCTTCAGAACATGTCCCTCTTAATTGCTTATTTTCAAGAATGTTCTATGTACCTATAAGTTTGCAAAGAACACCTCTATGAACTAATATGCATAACACATATATAGATACTGCTGTTGGAATGCTGGAGAATTTACTTCATTTGTCATAGATTTTGGAGAAATATTTTTTTGCAAACAGATCTAACTCTAAGGAAATAACAGATTTTTTTACAGGGCCTTGCCTATTTCTGTTTTGATGGTAGGCAGAGGTGGCAGTTCTGGAGAACACACAGATCAACCATCAGACGGATGTCACTGAACAATCTTCTGGCTGTTTTTTCACAGGAAGCCTGGTTGTGGTCAGCATTCGTTGTGACTTTTTGTGGAGCAGCTGTTCTGTTGCTGGGTTCCCTTGAATTGAAGGTAGAGTCAGAGTCAATGTCTTCCCTTTGCAAGGGGATTCTTTGTACGTTTCCTTAAATTGTTTTTTCCCTCAAATTTCTTTATCAAATGACTGAGTTTCTGTGCCCAGTAACCTCCTAAATGTAATTCATATTTCATTGCAACATATATTGAAATCTTGCCACAATTATGACTCCACTTATATTTAGCTCTTGTAGAAATAAGAAGGTAGATTATTTTAGTCCTTATATGAGTAAAGACTGAGTGGAAAAAAAAAATATTAGCTTCAGGATCTGAATTACTGGATGGTAATTCTCAGAAGCATAGTAAGTCCTTTACAAATACTGCAGTCTCTCTTCTCTAAAGACTTTATTCTGGTTGAGATATAGCAGAGATATTTACGTCCAAAGAGCTTATATCATCCACTATGTTACATTGACAGAGGTCAGTCAGATCTTTCCTAATGAATGTAAAATGCCACCCTTAATTTTAATGTAAAGTGTATTTTGGCAGCAGTCTACATGGTGTTAATGGTTGTAGAGGCTGCAATCATAGAGTACAAGTATCTAGAACTTTTTTTGGGGACTACATTTTAGTCTGCTGTGTGTATGGAAACAGCTGAATCTTCTTTGGAGTTTCTGTATGCTAGGATTTACTGCCCTACTGTTCAGCATCTGTTTTTCATGCAACATATCCTTGTTTCTGCAGTGAAAATCCATATTAAACCTTCAGATACAGCTTTCTGGCTAAACTTACATAAAATGTCCTTCCTCTTACTTCTAACACTTGTTAAACACATGTATTTTAGCAATATTGAAAATATTACTTGTGGTAGCATGTAACTAGTAATACTGAGCATATTGAGCTTCGGAAATGAATCCTAGATGACTAGGAAGGCCTGCAGACTCCTGAGTCACCTCAGTGGTTTCACCTGCAGAATGAGAATAGGTAAGAAACTGTTAATTATTTTCAAACACCAGGCAAAACTGCTCTAAGAAATAATAATTGCATATATGGAATCATATGTATAACTGTTTCCCTCTAATGACAGTTTTCCTAAGTAACACAATTAATAATCTAGAACCAAATATACACTTTTTCTCCATCTTATGCCAGAAAGCCTCCTTTAAACTTGGATTTGGGGTTTCTTGATTACATCTATGCATACAGAATCTGCCTCTGAAGCTTCTTTTACTTAATATTGACTATTTTAACAGAATTTTAATTTTGATTCTAATAATGAAATTTAAATTTTATTCAGTTTCTAATCAACACTAGAATTACTGTTAGAATTAAGAACTCTTTCCATGTATTGAACCCTCCATCACGACATTTGAAACAGTAGATGCAAATCCACACAAGTTTTGGAAGTTTCTCCTTTTCACTACCTCCTCATAGGAAACAGATAGCTTTCAAAGACTCAGGCTTTCCAGGAGAGCAGTATTCTTCACATGTTGCTGTCACTATCTGAAAATCATGCATCTCTTCCTCTTCGGAAGCCACTGTAGACTGTTTAATCTAATAGTTATAAAGATTAATATTTTTTGAAAAGTGAATGCCATCATTGTAGTTTTCTGATGATCTGCTTCTCTATGAGTGTGTCAAAGAATCATAGAATCATAGGATGGTTTGGGTTGGAAAGGACCCTAAAGATCATCAAGTTCCAACCCCCCTGCCATGGGCAGGGACACCCTCCACTAGCCCAGGTTGCTCAAAGCCTCGACCAGCCTGGCCTTGAACACCTCCAGGGATGGGGTGTCCATAGCTTCCCTGGGCAACCTGTTCCTCATGGTCTGTTTGATTTCCGGAAAGATCAAGCTGTGCTGAAATGCCTTCTGTATTTTTCATTAGCACCTTTTATTCAGCAGTGCTCTTATTTTGTTTCCAGTCTTCTGTCACCAATCTGGTCTCAGGTCATGTTCTTAGTGCATGATGAAGGACAACAATATGAACTCATAATCATTATAAGTCTATAAAGTAACAGGGAAATGACCAAAAGGTATGGAGAAGACCATGTAAATAGAGATTAATGCTTCTTAGTGTTAGCCTGCTCATCAGTAAACACTTAACCTGATCTTAGTCATAACTGTCCCTGAATGTGACATTTCCATCCAAGTCAAATCCTGTTTGAACACTACATTTGTAAAATCTGAGTTTCCGTTTTTTTTATCAACATAAGTCAAAAAATTAGCAGACCGCAAATGAAAATCTGTAAAGTTCCTTCACAAAAACTATATTCCTCCAGAATATATGTTAAAAAATAATCTATGTGTCATTCACTTTTCATACTAAGTTATTCTATTTACACTTTAGCTATTTTCTCTTATTGTGCTGTTTTAGCAATGCTATATTTTTGTCTATAAATTAACATTGACATCTTCCTTGGATCTGCTTAAGTCTCTTCTCTTAAAGTTTTGAACATTCAACAAGGATTTTTGTTAGCCCTTGTTTCCAAAGTCAATAGGAAACATTTTGTAAAAAGGCATTTTATGTTGTAAATTTTATGCTAAATTTTATAATTTACATGCTGTATTATGTTGGGCAAAAAAAAAAAAATTCTTAAATTAGTGGGAATAAGAGTTCCTCTCATCAATCTTTCCTGTAAATAAACTAAAATAAAAAATGACAGTAAAGGCAGCTTCAAATACAAATGCCTCAGGGTGTATCTTTTAATTATCTTTTCTAAGTAAGGAAATAAATGATAATGTCATCACTCCAGTAGTATTTGCCTGTCTCTCCCCTGAGTGCTTGACCTCTTCCTTGCTAACTGTTCTGGTATCCCTGCGGCAGCCGGGTGACACAGACAGGGAACGCCTCTACCAGACCTGTTCAGACTGTTAACACAAAGAAGACCTTTCCTGTGGAAAAACTGACACTTGCTCTGGATTGAATTTCTATACCCTTCACTTTTAAATTGAACTGTCAGCAGGCACAGTACTCCACAAGTCTACTTCATATGCTATTCATTAGTTGTCCCCTAATAAATGACTGACAAGCCAAACTTAAAAATTTCATCAGTGGTCTGTCAAAATACAGCATGATTAACTCTAAAAACTTAGACGTTACTGTCATGAGGGTTGTCAGTTTGAGTTCATTTGTTTGCTTTACTTGGTCTGGCTGGCAAAACCTATCTCTGTTTAAAATCATGTCCCTGGGACTATCTGCCTGGTTCATTTTGGCTCCAGAATGGCTTTCTGCTCAGTGCTGGAATCAAGTACTTCACATTGAATTGGTAGAGGAGCGGATAGATAAGTCTTCTGGGAAGGCCACTGGTTTCTCACTTTATTCTAGTACCCTCCCCTCGTCTGCAGAAGTGTATGATTTATCCTTTAGTTTATACCACTCATGCAGATCCATTTCAGAAGTTAGAGGATGCTTAGATATGACACAAGATTGGCTTCTGGTTTCAAAGATTATTGTAATCTAAGAATTTACACTGCTTTAAGTAACTTCGAATCACTCCTTTGTCCACTGTGTTTTGTGAACGTAGTTTTCAGAGTTTAAGATGTTCTGCTATATGAGGTAGAAATTGTGATAATGGCTGTGCACTATGGAGGGATCCAAAACTAATTCTGTGGGATCCCTACAAACTTTTCCAAGAAATCTTTAAGTGAATTGCTCTGGAGAGAGCCAGGTGCAGAGTCCAGGCAGAAGCCTGACAGCAAACTGACAGTTGGGCACTGGGTTTGATTTTGAGTCTAGTATGTGAGGTCTTCCTTTATTATAGGTGTATCTGTTACAAACACATACAGTCACATCTCCTAGAGCATCAGTGTATCAATACGCCATGTTGCCAATGTATGGACATAGCTCATATGAGCAATACTGCACTTAACCTGCTCCCAGGTTGAACAAGGAGGCCAAAATGGAATTAAACACTGGTGCACTTCCACATCCTACCTTTGGCTGACAAAAATACGTCAGTGGGAGACTAAGGCTAAGGTATTAATCACTCAGCAGAAGGAGCACTTAATATTCCTTTAAAACAGTTAAGACATAGTAATCTTGTTTCTTTGTTTAAGGCTTATTAGATTCTCTTCCATACTGTGGACCAGTTCTTCTCGTGGAGATCCTGCATGTGGAACTAAAAAGAGAAGATCGTATATATGTTTCAAGAGCTGTGGGTATAGTAGACTATTTCACTTCAACGTGTATTTTCAAAACATGCATTCCCTACAATATTTAGATCTACTCTGCAGCTGCTCAGACCAGCGTTGAATTGCTGTGTCAGAGAAAGTGCAGACATTTCTGTTACATGTTCTCTGGCTTCAAATAATTGCTGCTACTAGAACCAAGTCCTGAAGCAGTTATTCTTTATTTATTCCATTAAAAGTTCATTTATTTCTGAAATACTTTTACATGAAGTTTTGGTGGTAACTGTAATTTATGGATATGTTCTAGCATCGTTATTTAATAATAGATCCTCTTGTAGGATGTCTGGCCTGAATTAACCCTACCTGGCTGCAGGTATCCACATTAAGAACTTTGTTTTGGATTTCTTCTGTAATCACTTAATGCTTGG
>NW_010115366.1:38994-76466 GCF_000699245.1 Pterocles gutturalis
TTCCCTAATGGCCTAGAGGGAATTTAGGATGACAAGGCTTCTAATTTAGTCCCTGAAGACAGGAGACTAAAAAGCTTGTTGAGCCCATGTGCAGGCTTAGCTTGAAACAAGGGGGAGGAAGACAGATCCCTAATTGTAGAAAGGGTGTTTTCACCATAATTTAATCTATAAATAATTCGGTTTAGGTAAAGGCATTCTTCTAGAAGACTTGTTCACAGGAAAACTTATTAAGAAATTCAAAATCCCTCTTTTTTTTTTTTTTTTTTTTTTTTTTTTTTCAGAAAGTCTGTATAATTAGGAAGTAGGCAATTTACAGGTCAAATGTCCAAAAAATGTAGCCTTATCTTTCTCAGGATTTTGGTGTAACAGAAATGACAAATTTAATAAGTTAAATTGTTATGTTTTGCCAAAATTACGCAAAAGCTTAATTTATGTTTTCAAGTGATATGGACATATATTTACTTTTTATTTTCAGGTTTCCAAGAAAAGTAGACGCGAACAGAGCTTTTCAATTTTTACTGCTTTCCCCAAATATCCTGGCCTGCCTTTTCATGCGTAGTTTTTTAATTAATAATTTAGTTTTCACACTTGAAATAAGATACTGCTGAATTTGTGTAATGAGGGGATAAAATACTAAATTTCTTGAGCAGTTCATCCTCCAGCTGTCAACCTTCTGAAAGAAGGTTCAGCATCTTTCCAAACATTCAGTAACTCAGCAGGATTACTTGTGTTGAAATCAAGTATGCACATACCTCTTTTCAGGGATTAAGTTGCCCACTCATGCCTTTAAAATCCATGCCTGAGTTGTAAGATCCGAACCCATGTTGAGGAGAACAGATGTCTGGCTGTCCCGGAGGAACTCTCAGCAGCACAGTGGCTCTCATTCAGCAAAGGAACTTGTTCAGGTTTTTTTTTTTTTTGAACTTCAATTACTTTGTTTGAGTCTCGGTCTTAGTTTGTGTTTCTTTTCTCAGTAATGGTGCCTGATAAGTTCTTATTAATACAGTTGAACAACCTAAAAGATCACATATCATCAGTGAACAGAAAAACACAAAAAACCTTTACTTTCTCTCAGCAATCTGGATGTTAAATCAGCTAGACCCCCAACTGTTTTGCATCTCTAACTTAAGAAATAGAAATGTAATACATGCTGAGAAGCTCTGACTGCAGGAAGCTGTTAAAATAATGAACAGTATATTTTGAAGGATAATAAGGGTTTAGATCTGACTGTCTACAATGAGGAAAAACAAAAGTAATACAACTAAAGTATAGGAAATTACATTGGTGTGAAAGTGCAAATGAGGTCAGAAAAAAACTTCTAAATATATTTTCTGGTTCGACTGTATTGATAAACAAAGTTCAATTTTTCAGATAATATAAAAAGTTTCTGTAATCATGTATGTTAGGAAGACAAAATTATTCTTTAGCTTTTCTACAGCTTGTGTGCCTCAGCTTTATTGCATATATCTAAGGCCTTGTCTTTTAACCACTGTTCACCTTGAAATGGTCACCTTATTCAAAGGACTCCATCAAAGCCTGTAGGCTCACTGATGTGGATAATGAAGGGCTTAGCCTTCAACTGATATGAGTTGGTTTTGAGAAAGGTCCATATTAGATTGAAATACGCAGTTACAGCTCCACGCTTTAAAACAAAGTTGCTTCTTTTCCTAGTTACAATCAATTTATGCAAAAATTGAAGTATAAATGCATCTACTTTACAATCCATTCAAATCCTGTTATAGAAGTCTTGCACATCAAAACGCCCACAAAGTATGTTTTTAAAGCTTTGTCTGTTGGGGTTATGGAGAAATTCTAGAGAGTACTTTGTCATTCTCTTATTGTCTGGATAGCAATGAATGAAAATGCTGGATCAAAGTGTTCTACTTTTATCTAGAAGAAGGCTAAAAGTAAAAAAAAAAAAATATTATAATATAAAAGCCCAAACATTCTTTTTAGGTTTCATCAGGTCACAATGGTGGTAACTTTTACTTCACTGGGTAATGTACTGTCATGTCACCTCAGATACTATGGGAAAGGATCTGGCATGGTGTCACCTGAGATCATTACGGTCAGGATAGACTCTATCTTAGAAAAGAAAAAGACAGCTTGGAAGACATGGGAAGAAAAAACTCAGTATATGATATTTCTCATTTGGAAATATTTAGAAAAGCACTTAAAATTATGTTATGGTTCAATTAAGCCAATAAGTGCCATAATAGTGTAGATTCCACCCTTCATTAGAAACAGTTATACTTTTTTAAGGAAAAAAGCTCGAATAAATCAGAGAAGATTTTGCTCTAATCACTAGAATATGTTGCCCCATGGCAAGACACCATGTGCCTCTTTCCCAATATTCTTGTAAGAAGCTAAAATTTTAATTTTATTCTTGCTTTCCATGATTTTGAGATATTACTTGCTCTTTCAGATAGTTCTAAATTGACTATGCCAGTATAAGACTGTTGTTCCAATTATTCTCACTTTCCCACTGTCACCTGATCTTTAACCTGACAATTTTTGGAAGGAGTAGGAATCAGAATGACATAAAAAAACTCCAATAGGTCATTCTTGCTGGATCCTAGCCCGCCATAGAAAGCAAGAAAAATCTCACAACAACTGCATTTACATGATTATAATACAGATTTCATGTAATCATTTTATTTGAATGCTTTTGAAAATGTATTGTAAGGGGCAACGTGTAGACCCACAGAAGGCATCTCATGAGCTAATGTAATCTTTAATATACACAGAATGACAAAATGTGGAACCAAATATCCAGTTTGGAATGGCATTAACTCTATGTTTTTTCCTTACAATAAACCATTTAATTTGTATAATCATCACCTGGATATCAGTCTTGCTCCTTACCCCTTTGTGTTGTGTTGCTGGTTTAAGCAAGCCTAAAATTCACATATGACACTGAGATTCCTGAAGTTATCATTTTATATATACATCTCAGTTAAATTTATATATCTCAATTGTAACTAAAAATTTTGGCATTGGTTCCAGCTAGTAAAAATCTGTATCTTTTCCATTCTGCTTGGCACTATGTGAGTCATATTATGTAAAGTCCTATATGTCAGGTAATATAAGCACAAAACCAAAACTTGGTTCTGCCTAGGCAGCTGTTTTCAAGCTGATTGTAAATGAAATAACTTGTCACAAACAACCCCTTCTGCTGTTGTGGGTCATCCTTACAAAATCAAACTAAACTTGAAAATCATCTGTTCACAGGATGACAAAGAACTGGAAGTTTTTCAGGTTAATTTGACATTATTCTGGCTTCCATTCAGCATTCCGGTTTCTGGTGGAGAAAAGATAAAAGCCCACTGGGTGAGGGAACAAGGTTGGTTGGGGTTTTGGTTTGGTTTGGGTTTTTTTTCTGTTTTTTTTTTTTCCCCTTACCTATTTATACCAATGCCAAATAAATCACTTTTAGAATACCAGCTAATCCTGAGGTCTTGAGAAGAAAGTGACAAAAAGTCATTCTTTGCTGCACAGATGCTTCATGACAAACACAGCAGGAGCAACAGCAAAGCATTAATTTGTTCAGTTCAAGAGATCTGCTGGTCTGCTGATAGTGTCACCAGAAATATTTACAGCTGAACAGGTACAAGCAGAGATCTTCACGTTCAACGTTCTTTTATATCTTACCAAAACTTTTCTCTAAGTTTTGTATCATTGCAGCCCTAATTCATAAACATGTTTAAATTTTAAATATGCTTCTAAATTAATTTTTAATAAGATTGTACTCCTTCATGAATGAGAAATGTTCTGTGCAGTGAAATCAAAGGCAATCTGAGTGCCACACAGATACATGGACAGACTAATAGATAAATGTAAGATGATTACTGTTCATGGATTGTTCTTAACATAACTCAGTTACTAATAGAGTTTAAATTATATAGGTTCTTTTTAAGTATTATATCATCTAATATTTGACATTCATTATGTATGTCTGCAATGCCTTGTAGCACAACCATTACCAAAATATCAGCTTATTAAAAAATTAATGAAATGTGCATTTCTGATCTTCAGTTTTCAGGGACTGCATTTAATCATTACTTAGTCATGAAATACGTTGATCCTTGGTGTGGTAGGTATAGATGAGGAATAAATAAGCTACTGGGATCCAATCTATGTTGCACAAAGGGACGGTTGACATCTGTCACAACAAAGAGCAGCACTCTTACTGGCCACCATATGCAACTGCATGCTTCCACACCAGTAAGTCTGATTTTTCCAGATTACATTTTCAAAAGCATAAAAAGATAAATCAGAATCCTTCAGTGCAAAATCTGAAGGAAAGACATGGTTGAAAGCCCAAGCATTCCCAAGGTTAGTATTATGGTGCACTGTACTTATTATTTTCTGACTTTCCAGGAGACCTCAGGTTTACTTAAGAACTTTTATTTAACATATGGCTGTGTATTTGTATTTATGCATTTATATATGTGTAATAAATGGTACCATATTACTGTTGTGAGCATATGTGCAGGGCTTGAAGCTCATATGATCAAACTTAATGTGTAAAAGTGAGTGTTTCTTCTACTAGATACTTGACAAAATGTTTCTAGGCAGAGTTAATGGAGCCTTCAATCATGTAGCTACTGAAAAAAAAAATAAAGGCACGAGATTTCTTGTGTCCTCCCCTACCCTCAACATTTACTACTAGCTAACTCTAGACCATTGCTCTTAATCCACCCTCTGAATCTGGATCTTTCAGATACCACTGGGGATTCTATCTGCAGGACCAGGAAGCTGAAATTCAGCCCATAGACCATTATAATTTCTGCAACACTCTGGTTTCATTCCTGAGCTCATTATTGAACCAAGTCTAGACAGATAGATGCAAATTAAAACTGGAGAGAATTTAACTAACTGTTTGCTTTTTATTTTTTTTTTCTATTGATAAAATGTTATTTGTCCAACACATACATTTAACATTGTTGTGTTTAAAGGAATCAGGAAACTAACAATAGACTACACTCAAAAAACACAGTAAAGAAACACTTAATCTAGTAAATGATTCTGACATACTAACCTGCAAGTACAGATTTGAGATGTTTTCTTTATATTCTCCCAGGGAAACTCAGTTTTCATTTAATCTGTAAAATGGTGGAAAATCCTGTCTTCCCAGGAAGTTTTTGTCACCATAGTTGAGACTTTTGTTGCTACCCCTTCATCTTCACGATATGCCTGCAAACAACCTGTCTGCCAAAGTCGTTGGTTTAACAGAACAATTGTAATGACTACTAATACCATACCTACCCAAGGAATTGTCTTGTAAGTCAACAGTGTGATTGATGAGTGCAGTCTCTATCCTTGACTGAAGGAGAATCAAGGCTTAGATCTGTGGCGGTTTTGCTGGTCTCCAGGGTAGCATGTGCATGTTAACCTAATGTGTGGAATTACAAGTGTTAAAAGAGAAAAAGAGAATGCATGCCAACAATGAACTCGTGTTTAAGAGAGGCAGAGGTGTTCCTTTAGCAATGTATACATAAATGTTTTGTAAATATAGAAAAAGGCAAATCAGAAGGGATGAAAACTATTAATGCAAGGAGATATAAGAAAATTCTAATCTTGTTTCTAACACGTGCTTGTAACTTTTAAGAATTTATATATTCAACCAAACATACACATATATACACATGTAGAGGTGTTAGTCCTCTTACAGAGAAATCAAGGACAAAATTGCATAAGCCAAATCAGAACAGTGATGACTGTCAAACCTTTTTAGGTGAAGGGAAATAATAGTTTTAGAATCAGATTCAGGAAGAAAAAATGGATGACTAAAAAGCAGTTTCTGAAAATAAAATTTATGTATTATATGGACACTATGAAGTCAGAGAATAACCATTTCCTTTTTTACATTATTTTGATCTAATTCTAATTAGTCTAATATTCCCAAAGAATCTTAATATACAGATTTTATAGAAGGAGGAGATATATTACTGAACCAATGGAGCTTCTTCTGGAAACTCACAAAAAACTATAAGTTCCTACGTACACACAAAGACCATAAAGTTATTTTTCTTTAGAGAGACAAAAAAAATGCCCTTGGTTATTACATTTTATAAGTCTTCATTCTATTCAGGTTCAAATAATGGAAAAATATGGAAAATAAAATCTGATCACTGACTTATCAGGAGAATTTGACTGGAAAAAAAAAGCTTTCTAGGCAATCTGTGTTTTTGTTGTTTTTTTCCTTTCTATTATGATTTTTAATAAGGTTGTAGGATTAGTGACTGGAGTATATGTATAACACTGGGACTTCAGTAAATTACTTCATATTGTCTCACAGCAACTGATTTGAAAAAAAACCCCAACTAATCAAAATTGATTTGGACTGTAACACTAGCGTGTGAGCTCCAGACTGGCTACCAGACAAAGCCTGCTGATGAATGGACGCATACTGAGTTGCAGGGAGAAGACTAGCATTTATTTTTTGTGTGGGCCATACTTACTCATACCAGGGCTGAATGTGGTTCATTGTTTCTTCAGTCTTTTAAGACAACAATGACCAAACAAGTGTAATAAATCCTGGACCTTTTTGTTGCAAACTCTCTGAATCATAAAGGCGCCTTCACAGTTGGGCTGGCTTTGGCAGCCTCAGCAGAGTCCTGGAAGGAAAATGAAACTGTTTCCTCAGCTCAGAGGCACTCCCTCCACACTAGGGCCATGGATGAGGTGTTTTGACTGGGCAGTGATGGGGTCTGCAGTTTTATTGCTGTTGGTAGCAGCTTGACTCAGAGACATCAAACTGGCTTGCATAAGTTTTGTACCACGGATGTTTCTTTATAGTTGTTTCCTCTCTGTTTCATGAGGTTACATCAGGAGGGGGAGGATTAAAACACTTGAGCTTAGCTATCTAGCTGTAAATGTCTACATTCCCTTGGTAAGAGATGGAGATCTAGCAAGACAGACAAGAGAACAGCTCAGTTCACCCTGAAGTAAATGCTGGGGTTTTTTTCACAAGTGATGTACAGAGTAGGTCTTCATTGAAACTGGGGTTTAGACACCACACACATTGTCATCTGTGTTTATATATCATTCTCTGTAAACTGAATCCCAACCTCTTTTTCTTATGTCCTGTTGTGAAACAAAAAAAAAAAAAAAAGCTTGGCAGAAATGTTTCAGTCTGACAAATGTGCACTATTCCTAAACTGGGACTTGGCTCTCTTTCCTGGAGAGTCATATTCACAGCCTATGTGATTAAAGTACAGGCCTTAATATTGACAGCTTTACAGACAATATTTCAGAGCTTTGGGACTCCCTGCTCTGAAGCTCAGAGCCTCTCATCTCTGTCCTTAGCTTGTCTGTCACAGAAGCTGAGACACTGTACATCCAAAAGTACTGAAACACTTGTGACTTAGAAACAGCCATAGAGTTATCTGTAGTTCACTATCACTAATGGCTACAGACATCCTATTCTCCAAAACAGGGCCAAAAGAGGACTATGATTTAGAGACAAATTGCAAGTGCTGACATATGGTCAAAATAATCCCTCCACTAAAAATGATAAATATGATTTATAGGATTAGATTGTTTTCTGCCCTTTACCAGCAAGAATGACAAAATCACAGGCAGCACATCTCTTTTTCATAAATAACAGTGATGAGCCATCAAAACTAAGCACTGATTGCTCACAAGTGTAGGTGAACTATTAAATTATCACATATTGAACTAGATCCAAAATAAACACCTATTTTATTGTTTTACTTGTCTCCTTTTCAATTTACTTCAAGATAAGAACTCTTGAGAAATATTTGTCAAAACTTTTGAAACTAATCCATGTTCTTTCTGGCAATAAATGACAAACCTTGCCGGTTCAAATTAGAAGAAATCTTATTAGAAAGTAGATTTCTTCACTGAATCCTGAAGAAACTAGTACAAAATGCCAAAAACCTTTCAGCTCTGGTCCCACCAGGCTTCCAGTTCCTCACTAGTAAGTGGTAAGCATCAAGTTTGAACAAGACATTAAATCAGCAATCAGAGTTCCAGCCTTAGGTGCAGAACAGAGATTACATTAGTGGTATTAAACTGTGACCTACTTGCAAGATCCTAGCCATGGTAAGAACGTGCTCAAACTATTGCTGTCTGTGCTGCTTTTAACACAGTGAATTACAAAATGTTTCTGACTTGCCTTTGCAACACAAGAGAAATAGATGGGTTCATTCTCTCTGGCTGAACACAAATATTGCTGGTGGATACTTGCTTTTCCCCTTTCACATTATTCTGGGTGACACCTTAAAAAAGTGATTGTGTTATTTCAGCTACAGTAGGTGATCTGAGGACAAACCTTTTTTCTTCTTAGAGTGCCATGTAAATAATATCCCTATACCGTTACAATCACACTACTACAGCACCATACCACTTTATCATCACTAGGCAGTTGCATATTATTCCCATTTCTCTTCAATATCTCTATGAGTTATCTACCAAAATTTGAAGAGCCAAATGGAGTGTTGAAAGAGATAATCTAGAGTGTGTATTTCAATGACATTGTCTGTATAGCTCACTCTCATCTAATTGAATTACAACTATGTTTAGAGAGTTATAAATTAACTCTCAGGCTGTAATTCTATAAAATGGGTTAAACGACATAGTTTAAGGACTTTTTTTACACACTACTGTACGCATGACATCCACTGAGCTTTCAGGTATGACACAGTACCTACAAGAAGCCCATTCCCTTCTGGGGCAGCAGCTCTGGGCCCTATGTTTCCGTGCCTGAAAATCTTTTGAGCTGGTGTCAGATCACATTCTTGCTAGAAAAAAAAGTCCTGCTCACTTTGCCTATATCCCTTCTCTACTCCTGGCCCTGTAGTCCCACAGTTTATTTTGTGCCAGCTCTAAAAACCTGCTGAATTTCTGTGTCCATGTAACTCATTAAAACAGAGGATGTACAACACTGTGCAAAAATCAGGTAGCTTCCTGTCAGGTTAATGAAGTGAACTGAGAGAGTGAAGGATTTCTAAGTGCTCTGGAGGTAGCACAAGGGAGAAGGCACGACATGCTGGCTTTCAGCAGTGGGGTAGTGATGGAGGTGGGTAAGGAAGAAGGCAGGAAAACAAGAAGTAGGGAGGAGGAATGAAGAAGTGGAACCTCTTCCTTTTGGCAGCAGCAAGCTGTTACGCTTGTTCCACAGTCTGTGGAAGTGCAGTCTTATAGAATAAGCAGAGGGCTCAAAATGATGAGTGTACTCTGCTCAGACAGGAAAATACTGAAAACTTGAATAGCCCTTTACATACCCTCCACTGCTTCTTGCTACAAAGTTCTGCAACCTCAGGTAGCCATTTCCCTGGAGAAGGGCAGGAAGTCCCTGATCTCTGTGAAGACTTTGATGACTTTTTATGATCCCCTCTGTATATCTCTTGACTTAATGAGAAATGTGCAAAGAAAGTTGTATAACATCTGAAGACAGACATTGTAATCATCCACACCTCCAGTAAAAACTGAACTTATATGCAATATGAAGTGCATTCGACTGTTTTTATAGGATATATAGATATTTCTTGATGGAGTAGAACATCTATAAGAGAGGTATTTGTGAAATGCTCAATAAACATTACACTTTACCTGAAAATGAATGCCAGAAGGATGTTTCTGGCATGGACCGCTATGTGTGATACTAGGCCAATGGCATCACTGTTAGTGGTTATTAGCAAGTTATCCACATTTCTTGTCTTTGATTTCTTCACTGTAGTGTGTTGTGGTTTTGGTTTTTTTCCCTCCCTGCCATAAGGAATAATGCTGCCTTAATTTCTGCAGTTAAAAGGTAAAGGCTGCTTCTAAACCTGATTTGGGGTGATTTTGTTTAATTTTACCAATCATGACAAAACTGTACTTAAAAAGTTGGAAAGATGCAAAATTTATTAACTGCAGTTTCAGAATTCAGTTCCACCTTAGACTTTCTTCAGGTGCAGGATTTAATTTTGAGACATTCATAAATATTACGAGGATTGATTTTTTTTTGTATTGATAAGAGCTGTATCAAAAAGTCACTGTACACCTACTAGAAAAAAATCCTTGTTCTGTGACAGTTTTCTCACTGGCAGATGCTTTTGAGGGCTGTCAGTTGGCCATTCCTTAATCCACTCAGTGTGGGTTGTACTAATATTTCATAGTGGGCATTATTAAATCAGCTCAGCTTTCTTACGGTAGATTTACAGATTGGTCTCTGAACCATCTGCAACTGTGTATGTGAATGTATAAGCTCGTGGATGCCTCTTTATAAACCGGTCAGTAAATTGATTTAGAAAAAAAGAAGAGCTTGAAAAATAGTGTGGCTTCTAAACGTCTGGAAAAACAGGCTGTTGCTTTGCATGGTACATCTCAGCTAGCCTGTGGTTCATGCTGTGCCAGCACTGCAGTTGAGCATCAGCACTGCAAGTGCTGCAGCAATATTCCAAAATTGTCAGGAGCTCCTCCAGAATTTTCTCTTTCTGAATGGGGTTATACTAACTGCACTTAACTAAGAACTGTCTGCTATAGACAACCAAAAAGTTTTATTTCACCAATGTGATAAGTTTTAGATTAAAATTCTCAACCTTTGGGGGAAAAAACCCCACGGCCAGCAGTAGTTCTTTTATATGTATTTGTTACTAACCTGGGAAGAGTTTCAAGGACCTGTTTGAGTTTCAAGGTCTTCTTGTGTCTCAAATATTTGACTAAGAGCCTAGTTTTCATAACAGGAAACCTTTACCTATTCCCATTTCTTCATGTCTCCTACTTTCTTGAAAAGTTGTTGCTTCGAAAGAAGGATTTTATGATGATAATAATGAAAAGTCCTCCTACTTTATATTGTGTAAAAATTATATCCTTTCCACCCCTAACTTGCTTTTAAAAACAGTTTTGCCTGCAAATTTTCTACAAAAAGTTTTTTAAGACTGGTATTAATAAGATATTTGGTTATATAAATGTGACATTTCACAAATTTTGACATGTTCTTCTAATTCTAGTGATATATACCTCAAAGACATTTGTTTTAAAGCAAGAAATGTATTCTTTTTTTTCTCAGTGAGAAATGTACAAAAGACTCTTTAAAGTAATATAGGGTTCCAATTTAGAGTTACTTTTTATGGGACTTAATGTGGGATGTAACGTGTAGGTAATCAGCTAATATTTCCCATCGTCTAAAGAAAATGACAAATAACTGGCACAACAGTGACTTAAACTGATGAGGTAAAAAACTTTCAGTGAGTTTTCATACTGTTTTTTAAATAAAATGGAAGGTGATATGGCACATGGAATTGCAAAATTAGTCAAAAGTGCTTCATTTCCTCTGTTTTTACTATTTCACTGCTGGCTTTTTTTTTTTTTTTACTTGTTAAAGTTCATATACTATATTGACTAGTTTAATGAGATTTCTATTTGTCATCTGTATTTTTTTTAATCTACAAGGACCAAGATTTTCAACCATCAATGGCATCAGATTTGTGAAGACAGTGACAGTATGGATGTAAATGACCTCTGCAGTGTCCAGAATCCTTCTTCTAAAACTGAAGGCTTTTATTCTGAATCACAATCCAGTCTACCTAAAGTCAGTTGCATTGACCATAATGTGAAATAGTGTACATGTCTCAGCTACAAAAACATGGCCTTCCCTTCCACCAGAATTGGACCAGATGTTGCCAGGTACTTGCTTCTGGGAGCTTTGGTTCAGTAAATCTAAATTCTTTTTCCGTGGCTTTCTCAGCAATTTATTTTATTTTCTGAAACAAATTTGTAAGGCTTTTCTAGCTCAGGAGAAATGTCCCCACAGTTGCTGAAACTTCCCTGTTTCACCTGTTCTCAGCATGTTCCTGGCTTCCTATATGAATTCATTCACTGGCTGCTGGCAGCTTCATCCCATGAATTAATTTGTAGAGACTGGATATTTTCTGAAAAAACAAATTGATTGTGCTTTCCACTATCTCTGGTTTCACCTCCTGAGCCAGAGTAATTGCTAAAATTCAAACTGTCTTTTTACTTTCCGTCAAATCTTATGTTTGTAACCCTGAGGTGTGCAGTCCATGGGAACCACGATCTGCTTTCTCTCTCTCCTACCTCTGCCACAGAGCACACAGGTTGCTGCTGGATCTTCACAGAAGTTGAGAAAACCTTTGAAGTTCTTAAACCTCTGTGTTCTTAATAATTTGCCCCAGTTTGTTTCTCTGCAAATTGCAAGCAACTTGCTTCCTTATTTTCATTATACAATTATTTTGAAGGAGCTACCTCTAAGTACAAATCCCTGGTCACTGAAAGCAGAAGGACACTTATTTCCACCTCCTCGGCACAGATACTACACGTTGGAGGAAAGCTGTATTGACTTTAATGAACTCCAGATAGGGGTTAGAAGGACTTTTTTTTCTCCCTGTAAAGTTCATTATACTTTTCAGGAACCATGGTTCTTTCACTTTTCACTTTTTTTTTAGGAGGAGAAAATCTACCTCTATTACTCACTAATTAACAATAACTTGAAATCTAAATGTGATGACATGATTATGTAAATTCAATTAACTCTTCCATATTGAAGTGGACCTCAGAATAAAAGATTAAAACATTGAAATGGAAAACTTGAGGAAAGAGTTACAAATGTAAGGAAAGCGATGATTGTAAGAAACTGTCTCATGCTGTGTTCACATCTTGATGCAGTGAAGTTATTAAGAAACTGCTACATTACAGAATGACTATCTGACTGTGTAACCTTTACAGGCTTGTACCATATTCCCACTAGGCCAAGGACAGTGGAGCATCATAACAGCTGTGACCTGGCCAAAGCACAAGTAATGGATAAGAAATACGTCTTACCTTCCTGTGCATACACCCCGACTTAGTAGCAGGTGTGTGTCTGAATATTTGCTACCCAGAACACACAGACTTTTCCAGGTGTCTTCTCCCAAGATGCTAACCTAAAAAGGTTAGAGGTTATAGAAGAGGATATTTGACACTGTCAGTCTTCTGTTAGCACTTGATTTAATCAGGTGAATGACATGTTAACTTGATTTCATGTTGACTCTCTTCTGTTCCACACTCCAGTGACAAGGCTTTTTTTCTTCTTCAGAAGTAGCTGATCTGATGCAATCTGGTCTGCTGTGGTAGAGCAAGTCATAATCAGTTGAAGTGTGCTTAATGAAAGAAAAAATAAAAAGAATGTTTATTTACTTACGGAAGAAAAACCGTTTTACAATTTTAACGGTAATAGGAGTCTGAAATCCTTTTTGTACTCTCTTCCTTTCGTGTAGATGATTTTTCATTACTGGAGGGTCTAGGAGCTTTTATTTTAGTCCCATCAGATTGTCAGTACCACAAAAACAGTTTCTAATCAATGTTGATTGCAGGGAAGAGACCTGTCTGCTCAATCATGAGGCATGGATCAGCTCAGGATTGTACATACCACATGATGTGAAAAGGAAGGCATTTACTTGACAGCTCCTTTTCCAAGGGTAAATTGCTGATAGTGTAGTGGTCTGTAAAGGCACCAGAGAGTTTGAGAGTTTGGGAGTCTCTTTCACACACACACACATATTCTTCATTTTTGTTTCTCTCCAGTGCTTTTGTCCAAAATTAGTCATTCTTCCTGACAGAAAAAAAAAGGAAAATCTAGCTGGACTAACATTATTTATGGTCTACATTTACCAAATTTAATGTTCAATATGTTGTATATCTCTCACCTCAGCCTAAGTCCTCTTTCTTGTGAGCTATGGGATGGTGGTTTTGTTAAGACTCCTGGACATGAGGTATAGAGAATGTGTGTTACACGTAGAATAGACGTGTATCTTTGTGAAAGTTAGGAGAAGTGGAGATAAAAAGTTATTGCTTAATAACTTACTGGCAATTGTATGTTGTGGCTCAATGAAAAACCCAATAAAGGAGTTGGCATCAACCAGTAGTAAGTGTAAGACAAGATTTGGCCAGATCTGACTCCCCTTGAGTCCAATCACATTTCTCAACCTCCCCAAATATTTGAGGACCTGAGAGACCATGGCCAGCCCAAATCATCCAGCTCTAGGCTCAGCAGGAGAGGGATGACTGTCTCCTGCTGAGATCCCAAAAGCAAAAGAGCCACATCAATGAATGCTAATCAGCTTCACCTCTCCTGACCCTAACGTTTGTAGTCTGGAACCAGCTCTGCTGGTGATAATGCAAGGATCTCTGCCTGATTGTTCACTCTATGTAAATACGGTCTGAGGCAAATTGTGAATTTTAACCTTCATCTTCTAACACTTCTTTTACCCAGAAGTACAATAATACATTCCTCTTTTCTCAGCTCTTTATGAAAGAGACTACCACATACGTTTTCTACAGCCCCAAACAGAACGGAGTTCTAACGTGCGGTGTGGCCTGTATGCACTACCATGGCTTGAATACTACTGACACCTGCTCATCCTTCACCTGGGATGTGTCACAACAACACAGGCAATAAATATCTAACTTAACTGAGTAAGGCCCAAAATACCTAAAGATACTTCCAGGCCTCAGGGATACAAGTATATTCTCAGCTAATGTTTTCTTCCCAAATACAGTTTACAGGAAGAGGCATATCAGCTACAAAGTGTTACTGCATTCTCTTTGAAAGGCAAATAGTTGAAGTTATATTGTAAACAGAGGAGTACCAAAATGCAGCACTCGCATAATGCATTATGTGCAATGTTATAGATTAACCATATTTAGAAAAAAAACCCACTAAGCTACAGTAGTTCTTAATGTAACAGTCTTAAAGAAATTGGGGGAAAATAAATGCTAATAAGCAGAATACAATAATCTAGCTAATGGACAGTGTTTTCCAACACTCTGTAAAGAGGATAAAAAAAAAATGTGAGGGGGAATAAGGCTACGAGTTCTTTCAGATGGCTTGTTTGTGTTGCCCTTCTAACAGCTCTTTTCATATTTATGTGTAATAATTGTTGATCATTGTAGCCTGGATAGCAAAATGCATACCTAAACTGGATTTAGCCCCTTGTCTGGTTCTTCAGCATGAGTTTCAGTGTGTGATAGCTGATGATTGCTGCTTGGGAATTTCAGTGATCTTTTCCATTCTTGGTTTCATAGAGAAAGAACATCTTGGACCAAATTACTTTGTGCCAGATAAGCTTCCCGAATTTGGGTTTTTAATTATATTTCATTTCCATTGTTTTGCTCTTACAAGCTACCCTGCCTTTTAGTCTCTTCTTGTACAGTTGTGATTGCAGTAATGGAGTATATCTTTACTTAAGAAACACAGTCTGCAGTTTCTTCTAGGAATCATGCTACCATCCTCATCATGTCTGCTTCCTCTGGGTACTAAGAAAGAGTTGGCAGTCGTCGCTATATCTGCATAAATGTTCCTCATTCACCATCTGAATTAGATATCATCTCATACATGCTCAGGGATCATCAAATAAATTTGGGACTCCAGCTTCCAGAAAAGCAACACATCCGATTCTTCTTGCCTTGAAAGACTACCATTAACTTGATATGTTGTGTACCTGGTGTTCTGCATATATGTCTTAGAATAACTACAAAGTGTATCTGATGTTGGAGAAGCTTTCTTCCTCCTCCAAATTGCACGCCAATGATGAACACTGCGCACTGAGTTACCTGCTCAGTGATGTAGTCCTGACTGACCTTACTGACTTAGCTGAGAAAACCAGATACCAAATATGTCATCAATGGACATGGATATCACATGCTAATAGGCCTGTATTCTGTTGTACCATGTGCACACAATAATTTTTACCTCTTGAGAGTTAAAAGGGTACCAGACCTTATATTTCACTGACATGCACAGCCACTTAAGTCTCTGAGCTATTACTCTGCACTCACCTATTTTTTGTTAATCAGACACATCCCATTAGCACAGTTTACTTTTTTTCATACTATAACATTCAGTAAGTAGCTTACATCCTTATTTTTAATGAAAACAGTGATTTCAAAGAAAGTGGCATTTTAAAGTTCTGCTGCAGTGATTCATGGATTTATATTTGTAGTTTCTGAACCTTTAGTTAATTCAGCCTTTAAATGACTTTAAATAAAAAGAATCACTGCACACTGCACTACTCTTCTCTCCAGATTAATTGAGGTGAGTAATATATGAGAAAAAAACCCTGGCTATTTCTCTTTGAAATTACATAATTAGCAATAGTTAGTACTTCCTTTGTTTCATAAGTGTCAGAAGCACTGAAGAAACTGCTTAAAATATGAACTTCTACTTGCTTTTATGTTGTCCTATTAATGTCTGCAAACACAGACATACTAGATGATCTGAGAAGTGGAATCAAAGACTGGTGAGGCAAAGGGGATGTTTTCTATTCAGCAGAGATAAGGGAACTCAAGTTTCCAATTAATCTTACAATTTCATGTGTCATTTTTTGAGTAATCTAATACTATCCAGCATTACACCTCTGCTGAAAGTGCTAAGGGGACTCCTACAACACATATGTCACCCATTACTGATTGCAAGCTCCATTTACTGTTAATTCAACTAATATTTACGTTAGTTATCCTGTAAAAATGCTGCTATTTTTAATCAACAAGGAAAAGATTTAGGGATATCAACTCATACCAGTGTAAACTGGGACAATATATCAGCTTTCCTCAAATGAGACAAACTCCATGTTCTTCTGCTGTTAACTTATTGAATCCCACATTAAAAAATCAGAAGAACTAATTGTTAGTGACTTTGTGAGACTGACAGAGAAAGAAAATGTCTTGAGACAGGGCATGGTCTCCTTTGTGTGCCTTCCAATTTTTTTTTTTTTTAATATATTAATGCTATCACCAAATTAGTGAAATAAATTTTTCAGGTTTGCCATGGCGTAAAGGCTACTCCTAATATTAGTTCAGGAGCACAGAGGAAGGGTATCCAAAGTCAAAGGAAGCCATGAGATTCTACATTGTAACTACAGCTTAGAGCTTTAAGGAAAAATTTCCTTAGAAAATGGCTAGCCAGTTTGCAGCTGCACTATGAGATGAGCAGGTGTGTGTTGGATGGTAGTAGGAAATCTTTCCAACTTCCTACTGTTGCAGACACTGCTGCCTGCCATTAATCCCTATTTGCAGTTTGCAAAACAGGGGATATTTCAAGTAGATGAAGAGAACGTTAGAAGTTATATGCCTCTGTCATGGCATCTGTGGGGAGAGTTCAACACATTGTATTTTCAGTCCTGAAGAGGAAGAGGTGCTTGCAGGGACATAGAGGAGACTGAATATCAATTGAGAAAAGTTACTTTAGTAGAAGTTCTTCAGTATAACAGAAAAGTAAAATTAATGAATTAAGAGGAGAAGGCAGTGACAGTCCCTTAAGGGGTACAGCAGCTTGTGTGAATGAGTCATATCACTTAGGGGAACAGGAGTCTGTATGTACATTCATTCTCTTTATCTTTGTACAAAGAAGGGATAAAATACAAAAGTGAGATTACTCTGAAGAGGTAAAAAGGGTACCAGAACCCACAGGACTGCACATATTTTTTCAGAAAGGACAGTTCAGAGGAAAAATTTCTACCATCTAGTTCTTCTTCTTTTATTATGCTACTTTATAGAAATGTAAGTGAGTAGCACAGCCTGCGAATTTAGCATCATAAATAGTGTGAAGATTTAGAGCTGGAGATAATCTTGTTATCTTGCTCTGTCTTCCTGTGCTCATTTCAAATCTCATTAAAATGTGTCATGACTAGGGAAGAAAAAAGTCCTGTTTATACCTACTTATCTTTTTTTTTTTTTTTTTTTTTTTTTTTTTTGAGAGAGAGATCCAGCCAGAATGGATATGCTTGAAAAATTGTTTTCATCTTTTTAAATTCACTTTTATGCTTCTCCTTCATTGGCCTGCTTTCTTCTTGTTGTTCTTGTACTTACCGAGGTTCTGTATCTTTAGCCCATTAGAGGTGTGATGAGAGGGAAAGTGAGCAAACTGCATTGCTGTAGAGGTCTGGCTCCCAGGCCACCACGTGTTCGCAGCTTTAGGGAATCCCCTGCCATGGAGCTGAGTGACACATGCTGTCTCTGCATTTGACCTAGGTTTGCCTTTCGCTTTGACTCACACACAGGCTGTTCTGTAAAAAGCAGTAATTTGACCCAAGCTGGTCCCCTTATATAATGAAAATTCACATCCACCACAGGAAGTGCTCAAAACCAGCTCCGGCAGAGGTGGGGGTGCTGTGGCCCAGGCTGCATCTGAACTACACTTTTTGGAGATGACAGTGAAAATATTGCGGTTATGAATGCAATGTTAGATAGAGCTGTGAATGCTGCTGCAGGAAGGCTAGACTGCGTTGGCAAATAAATTTTTTTCTGTGCCTTCAGACAAAGGAGAGAGGACAAAAAATACTGCCTTCCCCAAATTTCCTTCCCCAGTCCCAGCATCACCAGTCCAAACAGTCCTATGGCACTCTGTTCACTGACAAATGTTCCTGTCCCTGTTCCTGTTCAGCTGCCTCTGGAAATGTTTTTATGTGGCACTGCAAAATGACTGGTAAAAAATTCAACAGCATTATTTCCTATGGTACTTTGATGTTTTATTGAATGAAACCATCTGCTTGGGAATGTTTCCCAACGTTGTGGGCTAGATCTAGAATTTACAGCTGTAATATAGCTTGTCTGAGGGAGTTTCACAGCAGAAATGCCACCCAATGTATCACAAGTATGTGAGACTGGATAAAAGGAATACTGAGAAAGCTCCTATTTCCTACTCTCCCATAAACAGAGTCAACTGACTTCTTGATAGTAAAGATTCAAAATAGTTACAATTTTAAAATATTTTTTTTTTGTGGTCTGATAGCTACGCTCTATGTTCTCCATAAACTTGTGATGGAGGGTGTGTCCTAAATTACTTCAATGGCTCACAGGACATCAAGCATATACTTGTGGCTGATGGCAAATGCAATGTAGGCAGATTTATGGGCCTTCTACAAAGATATTTGTAGCAGACAGAAGATGTAACAAAGTGGCATTTCATTTACTTTTTCTTTTATACTGAAAGAAATGGGAGCTTTAGATGAGAAAAATAAATTTTGGCCTCTTGTTCAGCTTCTGAATTACTTGTTGCCTTGAGGTGAAACAGGAGGCAGCTGCTGATAGAAGTCAGCTTTTAGATTCATTCTGAGGGTGTAGAAATTTTAGGGATGAATTTTAGGAAAGCTCAGATGTGAACATAAGGAGCTAGATGGTCTAAATACTCAAAATCTTCCTTGATCTGTGGTGGCAGCCTGGGCCCTCCTCATCAAAGTGTTTTACATACTTCATTGACATCTGCTTGGACTTCCAAGAGGAAGAAGAGACTTTGAGCCAGAGAACTGAAAGGGTGCTTTAGTTATACTTTTACTCTGTTTCCAAACAAGACCTTTTGTGAGCAGTACTCTGAATATATTCCTTTTAAGGATTTATGTAGTTTTTTTTCTAAATATAATCTATTTAAATTGAATTATTCTGCATAAAATGCAGTGAGATGGACATAGTCTCAAAGACTTCTATTATTTAAATGCCTGTGTATTTGAAACAAAGGCTTGTAGGTTCTGATACAGAATATTGCTTTGACCCAAGTCCTCTGTCTACCATCCTGATCATGAACACCTTTACCAAAAAATCTTATTTCCAGCTGAGTCATGATACTTTAGTAGATTAGTAAAAACAAATGCCATGCTGTGTGAGTAGGCTGCAAAGCAGCAGTATTTAGCTTACACATAATATAGTCACATATCTAGTATTGTGGCTGCAAAGCTAACTAGATAAAACTGGTTTGGAATGGGAAGATGATGAGTGTTTTCCCTTGAAACCGATCTATGAAAGAACAGTGTGAAAGTATAATGGTGCTTGGGCAGTGCAATTGCTGCCCCCAGATAAAGGCTCTCCCTGCTATCCAAACACCCAAATAGCCAAGCCGGGACCAAACAGATTTGTACTGGACCTTTTCTGCAAATTGGTTATGCCCCTGTAAGTGTTAGCAGGGATTGTGGAGGATAGCAATTGCCAGGTTTTTTATGAATTTGCTTAGGAATAGAGGTGTTCAAAAATTCAGCCTCAGTCTACATACAGCAGGAAGCCGAGTTTTCCCAGCTACACAACGAGGTTAAGGAGAGGATTCATCACCTACAAAGAGGAAGCCAGAGGTTGTAGCTGCATTAAAAAAGAGGTTAGGCTCCTTCCCAGAGAAAGGATACTTTTGAAATCACATTCAGGTGGTTCAGGACTCCTCCAGCTTTGAAAGTTTCCAAGGATGATGCTGTGCAGTCACAGTGTCTGTGGCACCCAGAGGCCCAGCAGTTTCCCTCCTGCCTCCCCCACCCCATCATGAAGTCTGCTTTCTGGGATACGGATCCAAGAACCCGTGACATTTTAAGATGTATAAATTTAGTGTGTTGCTGAAAAACCCTTTTATTTCTGAGTGGGCCCAGCAGCTCAGTCTTCCCCAACTCTGAAGTTCACAACTGAGCAGCAATATGACCTTTAGGAGTTCCTGCACCTCCTTATTCCACCCACATGTCCCTCCTTTCATCCTGCAGCCTTAGTCTTTGAGCAGCAATATGACCTTTAGGAGTTCTTGCACCTCCTTATTCCACCCACACGTCCCTCCTTTCATCCTGCAGCCTTAGTCTGCAGGTCATTGCATCAGTCCTGCCAATGCAACAGTCTGTGACACTGCATTGTGATTTGGATCCATTAAAATAACCCTGAAAACATTATGTATGTCAGGTGAATTCACGCTTGTGTTGTCACATGGGTGCCATATGACTTACGGTAAATTAAAAATGAGATTGAGCAGGAAAACTTGTGTTGTCACACGGGTGCCATATGACTTATGGTAAATTAAAAATGAGATTGAGCAGGAAACCAAATACATCTCATTGTAGAATTGGGCTATTCACAGTATTTTAACAAGTTAAATTAATATACAGTTAATTTCAGGGAATCTTTTTAATGACTTAATTCCAAGTATGTCTGGACCGGTTGTCATCTTTGTTTTAGAATATATTTTAAGTAGCATGTCCTGTATTTAAATCCCTTATAAACAAATTTTTAAGTTGGTGGTTTGTTATATTTTACTTTTGTCCTGATTTTGCCTTTCTAGTTTGGGAACGTGAACAAGAACAAGATCATACACTCAAACTTACCTGTCTCCTTCCTTGGGTGGAGATTTCTCACAATGCTAACATGGTTCAGAAGCGGAGCTCTCAGAAGAACACGTTAAACTCTTTGTCAGACCTGAACTTCTGCCCATGATTATCTGCTGCCAGTTTCAATCTCAGCTTTTTTTTTACTTTCTTGTCTGTTTCAAAGAAAATCATCCTACATGATAGTGATGTCAATATTTTAGGATGTACGATACCAATGCAAAAAAAATATCTACAAGACAACAGAGTATGCACTACACAGTGTACATTTTTCGATACTTTAACAAGACCATGATACAAAGGTGATGTTCAAAAGCAATTTATGAACCAACAGAACAAATACTGTTTGTGTAGTCATTTTAAGATGTGCTAAACTAACTGGTTAGTAAAAATAGAACAGTAGGTATGATTTTTTCAAGGAAACATGAAGCTGAAAATTTTCCTTCAAAATATAATTACAATCCAGAAGTGATTCAAAACTAAATGAGGATATTTGCTTTAATAGAGAAAACACTGTGAAAAGAGTTTGATTGTATGTGTATACATATTTGATATTCCATTACTAACAGACATAGGAACACTTAATAAGTCTTTTATCAAAACAACTAGATACTATTATCTCACTCTCTGGAATATAAAACTTGGTCTACAGTGCCTAATACATTTGAATCTTTGTATTTGAACACTTTTCATGTTTGAATTTTTAAATGGAGATGCTGGAAAACCTTTCTTGTATTTTTATGAATTTTAGGGAAATAATTTATATTTGTTTACCTTGGAATACAAGCAAATTCTAACGTAATAAATAACAAAATCCATTTATGAATAAAAACAATATAAAATATACATGATATAATTTTGTAAGCTAGAATTATGTCTGTTTTAGATAAATATATATTTATTTTATGAAACTATGGTGAAAAAACCACATTGGCTAGATTAGGAAATTTGAATGTATTTGCAAATTGTGCCCACATAGCTATTAAATTATTCTTTTTTCTTATTTAGTGCATTAATGATGATTTTGTACTTAATTAAAAATATTACCTCCTCAAGTTTGCTTTAAAAAGCAATAACATTCTATGAGATCTGCTACAACAGGAAATAGCATCAGACATTATGTGTATTTATGTACTTATTTTATACATTAAACATTCTGTAATATTTGTGAAATATCATTTACCATCTTCCCACCTACCTAAAATTGTTTTCAGTATTCAGTTGTCGGTCATAAGCTATTAAGGTCTGAAGAAAAGATAGTCTCAAAAATCCAGAGTGACCAGAAATGAATCTCTGTATTAACTTTCTTCCTGTGGTAAAATTAATATCCTGGCAGCTGAGTTGAACTGTTGAACTATTATGAAAAACATGGAAAATGTAGAATCTCTTTTCAATATTGTAAACAACATTAAAAGTTCAAAAATTTTGAATTATCATTCTAATTTCACTCGGAAAGAATCTCAGAGGAAAAAAAACGAAGATACTACCAAGCAAACCTCTTGTTAATTTTTTTTTTCTGTTCCTTTGAGCATCATTTCCAATATCCCTAAAGCCAAGTAGCAAACTTTGAAAAAAATGTCTTTTCTATAGGCAAGCTCTTTAGATAACCCCTTATACTAGGAATGTCCTTTAAACTTATGAATGAGACAATTTGGCTGACTTAAGGTTGTTTCTTTCTCACAAAGCAGTGCAGAAAGAATTACTTGTTCATGTGTTTTCCCCCAAAGGCCAAAGGTTAAGATAACCTGTCTAAGATAGATCAGGCTATACTTAAATATCTCGTATGCCTGATGAGCTAGGTCCATAGTTGTCATTTCCCAATGGCTTACTTAAATGACAATACTTCGGTGTGATTACAGAGACATAAGGTAAATCTTGATTTCCCAAAACTGCTCTGATTTATATATGAGTAAGTAAAGATTCATGGGACGAGTGAGAGGTTGATTTTTTTAATCCACTTATCAGGGAATGCACTTGAGGGTCAGAAATCCTAATTTCAGTCTCCAAGTTAATCTTTTAAATATGCGTAAATTTTAACGGTTGTATGAAGGAGGAACTTGAATCCAGGTTTGATTTTTTTCAGGTGCATTAGAGCTTTTTATTCTTGGTGGCTACTTAATTAGTCCTTGAAAAGTGTAACAACTTCATCAGAAGAGATGAAGAGAGGATTTCCGAATGTTATCTAACCCAATGACTAAGCTTTTCTGTAGAATATGAAACGTGTAAACATTTGAGATGCTTAGAGGAAGAACATGGTTCTCTCATTTCCCAGCAACCTTTTGTCAGGGCCTTGGTCTTTCAAGTGTACTGACAGAAGTCTAACTTTGACCTGTATCAAATTTTAGCCTCACTAGAAAGCAATTTCTTAGCTTTCATGTTGCCTGATTATGATTTTTGCAAGAAAAGTAAAAAATGATTGTTTTGTTCCAACTCCAGATGGTTTCATGAATTCTGTTAGTCGTTGGAAGATGGCAGTTGAATCAAAAGAGGATGGCTGCAAAAATTTGGAGACAAAGCAAGCTTTGTATTAATGAAAAGGTATTTCCAATGACCAGCATTTATGCTTTGTTACAGAAATACTTATTTTCAGTTCAGCAAAAGAACACACGGTGTTCATGTCAAAGACAACTCCTGACTGCTCCTACCAGGCGTAGGAACCAATGTGCCATGGGGAGGCAGAATGGCATGACTCCTATGATAATTTCTTTTTCATGTTGAATGTCAACTGTACCATGTAGCAAAAGATTTGAAACAATGCTGTGCTTTAGAGAAGACCAATACTGACAAAACTGAGTTATAGACAATACACACAACAAGAAATGAACATTTAGATATCTGTACCAGGGCTGGATGCAGCTCCATAAATGGGAAGGCTCAGCTTTACATCACCTTTCTGACAGCCATGGGTGTTTCTTAGGACTATGTTAACCTATCAGTCTGAGCTGTGCTATACAAGCAACTAAAATAAAATTTCATTTTTATATATTAAAAAATTATATTTTATGGGCATGGAAGTCTCATGACAGAAGTTACACATAATTTCTTATATCCCATTCAAGTCAGTGTAAAAATATGTCTTCCTCAACTTATAAATTAGCTGACTCTCTAGCCTTTCTACCAAGTTACTTTTCAGAGAATGCTGCTCATTTTAGTTAATTATTTTTTCACAGAAACACATTGTTCCCATGCTTTTACTGTTTGAAACTTACTTATATCAGAAAATGAAAATTATGACATGGAGATTAGCAAATGAGTTCTATGAATGTAAAAAACACATCTCACTGCATTATAACATCCCTGCATGAATAACTTATTGATCTCCCTTGACCGCAATGCCATCACAGCTGTACTGACCTTCATGTTGCCATGGCTAGACTGTTACCAGCACCCTGGCAACTACTTTAAAGTTAGTTCAGATATGGCTAAATGGTACTGAAGGGTACGTACAGACTTACCACACACTGCTTCTGTGCTGGTGTCTTGGCAGCTGGAGACATGATCACAGCCAAGGTAGCTGCAGCCTTACAGATAACAGCATTGTTAGGGGGATCCTAACAACTGTCCTTTCTCATGAAATCAGTGTGAAGACTGGATAGGAAACAGCAGGATGGTATGGCTGCAGCTTATCTCAATTCAGAATGTGTTTTGTAATGCCAGATCTATCTAAGTATATATTTAGATGTAAATCTAAACCTGTTAAAGTAATCTTAACAACATAAAGTGTTCCTCTACCTCTTAATCTCAGTAATGCTTCATATGGTTTTTTCCCTTTATTGATTATTCGGCTTTGTGATTCAAAAGGATTTCACATTAAAATATCATTGCAAATAGTCATCAGCATAGAGGAAACTGTTCTGATAATCTGAGGAAATCTGACTTTCTTCCCTCAAAGTCCATTCAGACAACATAGTTGTGGTTTCTTATTATTTCTGTAAAAACCCTACACATAATACTTTCAACACTTTTAATCTTATAGTCAGATCAGACATTCCATTTCACATTTCTTACAAGTAGAAATTTTGTTAAAAATCTTGCCTTTTTCTAAAGATGTGTTCATATCCTGTTATGTATGCAAAAACCCTTATGTAGCTGTGTATTTTGCCTATGAACTGCTTTAAAGCATGAAGATGTGATTGTTTTATCTTCTTATGATCATTATTTTCTGCTACGTCTTAGAACAATGTTGCCCATGACTTTGGTGAAGATGGTCTGGAAAGGATGCTTTGGAAAAGATCATAGTTCCTTTCTGCACAAGGACAGGCTTTGGCTGTCAGGGTAGAGATTCATGACAATTATTTCATAATTCCTGAAGTATGAAAGTATGTAATTATGCAGACTCCCTCAGCTGTGAACTAAATTTTGTGAGACATGTAGTCAGAATTTAAAGAGGGGTGTTAAATGAAATAGTGCTTCATCTGAGAAAATATAAAGCAGTCAACAAGATCATATACAACACAGGCTGCACTGAGATCATGCCCACTTGAAAGTGATGGGATTTTGTTTGTATCTTCCACCATTCCTTTTCTGCCTCTGTGCTAGGAGAAAAAACTTGAAAGAATCTACAGTTTGATAAAGCTTTACACAACCTGGATATATTTCTGTCTTTAATTTACTGGCAACCCATCCTCGGGTCATTCTCTAATACCACTAAGCTGCTTTTGGGTTTTAGCTTATTGCATTTGAATTTAGTGCACATGCAAATGCAGAGCTAGCTTCCCTACCTATAACACAGTCAAACTACAGTAATATTGTCTTTAAAATTACTATTCCAACTACTGCAGTTGACAACAAATTATGGCAGTATTGCAAGCAAGAGACACAAAGGTTGGCGAATCATTACTTCTTGAGATTCTGCAGTCCAAGGGGTGGAAACAGTTATAAATTCATTGGCTTACTCACCTGTAACTCAGTTCCTACTTGTCTTAATAGATAATACGTAACTTAATAGATAATCTATAACTATCAATAGATAACTATTAAACCGTAGTGCCGGGTTCTGGCCTAAAATTTCGAACGGGTTTGAGCAACCTGTGTTTTTACAGTAGCACAGAGCTCTGAGAGCTACATGAACTGAAGCTGCCACTTACATTGAATTATCTGTGGCTATGACAATGTGTTGTCTAAATGTAGAGAGGTGAGTGTGTTTCTGGAGATGGTAGGCTCTATCTGTCCACAGCTGAGTCATAGAAAGGTTTCGTTAATTTAGAAGATCACAAAATGAAGACAGCAAAAAGTTTTCTTCCCAATCATCCACAACATCTGCAGAAGTTAAAGTCTCTGGTATAATTTCTGATGGTGTGAAATTTAGAAAAAAGAGAATCACTAATAAAAAAAAAGCTATTTTTTACCTTCAAGATATGAGCTATTCCATGCATATTCTCTGCAGTGCTTTGCATCTACAAGCTAGGTGCATGACTCCAAGACAGGGGTGATTCAGAGGCCCTGCAAAGCAAGGGGGCAGCGTTAAACATCTGAGAATGAAATTCTGTGTGATCACACGTAAGCCAGATAATACACATCCAGTAAATGAGTGTGTCAAATGCCACATCTTTTTGCAATGTGGAGATCCCAAATGAGGCATTTGGGACTGCCTTATGGGAGCATCCACGTGATAGGGTTATTTTTATTTTTTTAACTTACTCAGCCTGTCCTCACAGGAGAGGTTTTCCTTCCCTCTGACCATTTTTGTGGCTTGAAACTGTAACAATACACAGGGTGTAAATAATGAATCAGAGATTGTGACTGGGATGAATAACTGAAGATATTGCCACTTAATTGACTTCTGTGCTTTGGTAAAACTACAGCTGTTCTGCTTAATCACCTACACAGTTCTGAATAATGTAAATACAAAGAATTGATCTAGTGTTAATAGCCCTTCCTATCAGGCTCATGTGGAGTCTGCAAACTGAGGCTCAGTCATAGAGGAACATGCATGTATTTCCCTTAGAAATATACTTTGGAACTGAAGAGCAACTCAAAAATCTTACAAAGGACCTCCTGTGCTTAGAAGAATTATAAAGTAGGCAGCCTGCAGGGCACTGAAGTCATCAGTCAAAAAGCACAAGATTGCTGTCCCACCTGTGCTTTCAGTCTTAAATACATACTCGGGCAACCAAAGTATGTGTAGTCTGGATTGTTTCAGAAGAAAAAGGACCAGCCACTCACAGTAAGAACATTTCAACAGTTCAGCAAACATTAGAAACTGTTAGCCTATTTGCATACAATAAATGTGGCTCCACCCATCACCTTTTAAATTTTTTTCTTTGTTAGAATTATTTTAATAAAAGCAAATATATTACATGAAAATCTCTGAGTGCCTGGCTTCCTACTGGAGTTAGTAGTGATGATAGAAAGCGTAATTATTTGGGCCATGGCAAGTGCTTGTTTCTTCTAAGGATCATTAAGTTTTATCAACGCTATTCTTCAAAGGCAGTAATTCCTGAATCAAATAACCCAGGCAAATATAACACTGAACTTTCATTTCTTTTGCACCTGTCAGGACAAAGAGCACATACACAGGGAAAGGCTCCTTTTGAGATTATGGTGTGCGAAGCATGAAACATAGCTGGAAGAGGGGCATTAGCTCATGGTGCTCCACATCATTTACTCTGTACCGAGGCATTACAGAGAAATTGTGGGTAAACTGGTGTCCGTGATATTATTTGTCAACAACCACTGCATTGCTTATACACACTTTTATTGCTCATGCTGCATAGCAGAAATTATCAAAGCTCTAATACTAGAAAGCCCAGGATTTTGACAGGAAAAATGTAGTGATATGTACTTGTACTAGACTTGTGCTCTACTATCTTCCATATAACTACCATTACATATAAGTATTCTTTCTTGCATTTTTTTTTGCATTAACAGCGTAGTTCTCAGTGTGAATTTTATTTTTTTAAATTTTTTTTTGTTTAAAAAAATGTTAAACAAACTGATTGAAAATGTTGACTTATTCAGGCATTTCAGCATTATTTACCTATGCACGTTACATGAGCAGATGGGAAATAATATTATTAAATTGATCTACAAACACACCAGGATAAATCTGTCTGTCCAATTTTGTATTGTAAAACCATGCAAATAATGATGACATCTATTTTAAATATATATTTTTAATTTCATAAGCTCAATTGCACAGTTAAATTCTGTAAAGACAAAGGTGTTCAACTACAATTTGGCAGATTAACGTAAAGAATGTCTTTCAGAGAAGGAAAGTTTGTCCAGTTTGATAGTGGAGAATATGATTTGTGTTTATAAAATTCTCAATTAAAAACACAGTTATATGCCAATGTACTATAATTACTTCACGTGATGACAAGTTGTTCCAGAGAAAAATTAATTGGAGGCAAATTAAAATTGTTTATTTGGAGTATGTAATATTTTTGTTAATAATTTTTCCTTATAAAGATATGAACTTTGGAAACTTGCTCCAAAATATGATATATTAAGTACATTATCATGTATTAAGAAAAAGGAATCTCTCAAACTGTACTCTGGTACAAAAATTTAAAAAAACGCATTTCAGCACTGACTTAGCTCTGTTGTGGATTACTTCATTTGGGTCAACTAGTTCAAAGGTTTGATACACAGGTGTTCACGGGTACTTGAGGGTCATCAGCGTGTGCTCAATATTGGAAGATATTTTAAAATTCCCTCTTCATCATCAGCTGACATATAGCATAGCAAGTACTAAAAATGAAGCATTTTAACCTTCCTCCGTGAAGATAGCTTAGAAACTCCCTGCTCTCCCTGTTCTGCTTTTTGTCATCATTGCTTCTCTCAGCTACTGTTGTTCATTTATGTTGCAGTGTATGTTGTACTAAGACAAATGTTCAGAGCATTGTGCTGTAAAAAGCAATTCAAACGACCCCTGGTTTAAAAAAAAAAAAAAAAGAATGAATCCAAAGATATTCATTTAGATCAGCTGAGTGCTCTGGTTTGCAGCGCCTCAAAATAATAGTTTTGTGAGAATGACATAGGGAGGAGGGTAAAGGGCCGAGTATGGCTGTGAATGAGGATGATGGGAAAGAGGAAAGGGCAGTATTTCTTGGGATGCCTCTTTCCTGGAAAAGTGTATCCTGCACCTATATGTTCAGTTTCTTTTGTGAACATACTGACAGGTAAGTTTGTGTTGATGGAGCTCTGCCTCCTTCTCTCTCTCTTTGTCACTACTTCATAAGTTTTGAACATTTTTTTCCCATATGCTGGGAAACTCTGATCTTTTAACTTCACAAAAATTCCTGAGAGCCCTCAAAATGGAAAGTGATGGCTTGGCCAGACTGTGGTGCCTGCCTCCAGTTACATCAGCCACTTAAATGTGACATACTTATCCTTGGCCCTCATTTCATGGTAGCCCTAGTCCTACCTCAGAGTGAGCAATTAGATTTTTTCAAAATGTTGTTTTGAATGGTATCATAGGTGGATACTTATTCATGTAAATGTGTTCCGTTTTGGCTCTTCTTAAGAACTGAACGATTTGGCCGTTCTCTTGGGATGCCCAATAGTGACAAGGCTGTAGAGTAAGAATATATTTTCAATGACAACCTAAAATAGAGGCATGACCAAGGAGTTGTTGCAGTACAGCAACCGTAGTGGGATAACCCTGTTGGCTACTCAGTACTGAAGACAGACAGTTGCCTGGTTAATTTGTTCTCCCACTATGGCTGTATTTTTCCATTTCATTATCTGTGCTTCAGCTGCTGCTGTATTTGTTGCTCCTTGTTGAGTCTTCATGCCAGAAATGAATGAAAAGTCACCAGTGGTAGAGAATTTACTTCAGTGTTCACTAATGGCTAATAAGGAGGAATAAATGGGGGAGACTTGGGAAAATTTGGTCTTGATTTTTTGTGTCATTTCTGCCATCTTAAACCTCTGCCAAAATCCTGCCATTCTCACTTCAGTTCCCAAGAATGAAATTTATAAGTTTTTGCTATGGTCCTACACAGAATAATAGTAAAAAATTATTTAGTTAGTTTGATAAACACAGTGTGAAAGCAGAGTGTTTCCAGTAATATTTCCATATGCAATATTCTTCCAGAAATTATGACTAGTAACCATAAATCAAAGTATATGTACAAAACTGTAGATAGCAATAAGGGAAATGGCTGTCTAATCTGTTAGCTGAAAATAGATCTTCTAGCTGTAGGCATGAATGATGTCAAAAAAAAAAAAAACCAAACAACATTGGGTTTTCTTGTCTACCTCCAATATTAAAATGGAATGTTGTTAAGGTTATTATCTTGCCATTGTTAGCACCTTTCAAAAAGCAAGATATTTCATAAAAATAATGCACTCACATAATTGGAGAGGTTACCAGAAGCAGAGTGTCTTTTTTTCTTGCAGAGGTAAAGCATGCGATCAGTCACTCTTCCTGTGTTTCCTACAGATATGATTTTTCTATTAGTTTATATTCTTTTTTAAGTACCATTTTGTTCTCTGAACCAATAGAGAATGTGGTCTCCAAACCTGCAGATGAAAGAAAACAGAATTTCTCTTAAACTAAAAAGAAGAAAAAGTATTAAAGCCCTTTTTCAACACATACATCGAAAAAGTTTTCAAAAGAACGATGTTTCCTACTTAACATATATACCCAAATCTCAGAAGCCTGTAAACCAGATGATCCTATTCTTTACCTCAATGATTTTTGATGGATGTCATGTGTTTATCATGAGACATTTGCTGGCAAAAGTCTGGGGGAATAGTGGCATTAGTTCTGAATTTCCTGCTTCTTAACATTTAAATTATACCATTTGGACATTATTCAAAATCCCTTGACATAGCTACAGCAGGTCCCATCCACTGAAATGAGATAGTTGAAAGTTCAATGACAGAAGAAAAAAGGGACTTAAAAAGTTTGATTGCAGTGATGTGTAGCTGCTTCAGTCATTACAACGTCACAGCAAGATTATGAGACATTTCCATTTTATAACAATCTTAATGGGCTCAGGTCCTGAATTCCTTATTAAATTACAGTCCAACTGATTTGTCAGTCTTAGCCCCAGCCTATATTTCTGAGATGGAGGAATACGTGGTAATGTGATCTATCTTGGGAGTTAAACAGGATGCTGCTAGTAGCATCAGTACTAATAATGTGAGTAGTATAAGTATGTTCTTCATGTGGAGTTTTTAAGTGTAACACTGTCACTGGCTGAAAGTTTCTCAAGAAGCAAAACAACTTAGCTGCTCTTTCCCCTTAACTATCAGATGTGAATAAATGTCCAATTAAAACTTACATACAAGAATAAAAAAAAAAAATCATACCATAAGAAGGATAGAAATTTATGTTAATTTAAGAAATTTTAGAAATAATTAATTTTAGACTTTTACAAAGTTTTTCAAAACCTTACCAGCTGTAAAGTTTTATAAGCAGACACGGGACATTTTTATCTTGTTTTTTTGTTTTTTATGTACATGACTATATTCACTACCAGGTAACCAGTGTGCTGCTTTACAGAAAGCTGCCTGCAGAAATGTGATAGCAGACACAAAAGCGAGAACTTACTGTTTCTCATCCTATTTATTTCAGTTAGACATTCTTATTGTGATAGTCTTACACTGGTTTAACAGTAAAGGTGAAGTTTCTAAATATTTTCTTTAAATTTGTAAAAATAAGTATCAGCATGTTAAGGAAGTATAAATCATGTTTAAACACATTTAAGTATGTATACAAGATTTGGAAGTAGCTTATCTAAATCAGTGCTAAAATATTAAAATTATATTAGTTCAATACCTAACTGAAAGCAAAATTATGCAATTTATGTAGTACTAGCTCTTGTAAATCTATACTGTCTTCTAAATTTCAAAGACTAGAATTGCCCAACTTAACATTACGTAATGCTTGGCCTATAACAAATTTAATGAATAAAAAATATAGAAGACTATAATTTATGAGCAAGATGGATTGAGCTATTCCATTTTTTAGATTTTCACTTCACAGTTCATACTATGAATGTGTAAACTGGTTAAATAAAAACAATACTTACTCCAAGACTACTTTAGAACATAGACAAATTACTTCCAAATGCACAGGTAATTCCAACTGTGATTATAACCCATAATCTTTAACAACTTCCAAATCCTTAAAAAGTCCATTATAAAATATGCTTCAAAATAGTATTTGTACGTGATAATGGCCCAGTGAAAACAGCATAATGCATAAATGTTGCATTGTATGAAAAACTTATTTTTTAACATGGAGCCATCAGAGTCATGAGAAATGACTGTGCACGCTCATTTTTTGAAGAACTGACGGTTGGAAATTTCTCCAGGGGTATTTCCATTTTTAGCATTGCTGAGTTTTGTCTTTGTTGTGTGTTTTTATGGAGCTGTGTATATATTTTATTATTTTTTATATTCTTTCCTTTTCTTTATGGAGATTAACAGAGCTAAACTATAGTGTGGCAAAATGGTTTCTTACTACAACTATGCTTTTAATGTCTAGTTAAAGTACTGTCAGACCATTAGTGAAGCTACAGTGCATCTTCACTACCCCGTAAAACTCAATCTCTTTACCTTAGAGTTCCACTTAGTACAGTAGATCTGGAGAAAAAAAAGCAACACTCTCTTATTCTCCTTTAGCAAAAGATTGTAATGATAAGTGTACAAAACTGAACATGTATTTTAGGTTTCTTATTTTCCTGCTTTGAAACCTACCTACCCAGAGGATTCATTTTAAGAAAAAAAGAGGGTAGCTAAGATAATCTTTATTCACAGCTACCCTAAGATTTTTGAAGATCAAATTATATATATATGCCCATCTCTTTTATTTAGGAATATTTTCATGCAGCTCTGTGAACAAACAAACAGGCCAACAAAAGTAAGAAGCAGGTGTTAGAGTCACCAGTGGAGCTTAGGCATGGCAATGGCAATACTGGGCATTGTCACATTGCATCATGGGCATAGAAATGCCCACAGCAATTCACAAACTGCTTTTTGGTATTGACCTCCTAATGATGCAGAAGAGTGAAAGGATTCACGGGAGCCAGTGTGCTAAAGGGAAAGACACCCTGAAGGAACAGCTGATAAGAGGGATTCTGGTTTACGTTTCCAGGTGTGGAGGACCCTCACCGTGAAGAAGTTTTTTCTCATCTTCAAGTGGAACCTCCTATGTTCCAGCTAGCACCCATTGCCCCTTGTCCTATCACTGGATGTCACAGAGAAGAGCCTGGCTCCATCCTCCTGACACTCACCCTTTACATATTTATAAACATTGATTAGGTCACCCCTCAGTCTCCTCTTTTCCAGGCTAAAGAGACCCAGCTCCCTCAGCCTTTCCTCATAAGGGAGATGCTCCATTCCCTTCATCATCTTTGTGGCTCTGCGCTGGACTCTCTCCAGCAGTTCTCTGTCCCTCTTGAACTGGGGGGCCCAGAACTGGACACAATATTCCAGATGCGGTCTCACCAGGGCAGAGTAGAGGGGGAGGAGAACCTCTCTCGACCTACTGACACACCCCTTCTGATACACCCCAGGATGCCATTGGCCTTCTTGGCCACGAGGGCACAGTGCTGGCTCATGGTCATCCTGCTGTCCACCAGGACCCCCAGGTCCCTCTCCCCTACACTACTCTCCAACAGGTCAGTACCCAACTTATACTGGTACCTGGAGTTGTTCTTGCCCAGATGCAAGACTCTACACTTGCTCTTGTTAAATTGCATTAAATTTTTCCCCGCCCAAATCTCCAGCCTGTCTAGGTCTCGCTGAATGGAAGCACAGCCTTCTGGCGTGTCAGCCACTACTCCCAGTTTCATAGAAATGTACTAGTCCAGCACCCAAGTACCCTATTTTCATCAAATTTGCAAGATATACTGCAGAATTGTTTTAATGAAAAGACATTTTGATAATTGATCATTTAAAGCTTTGTAGATATTTAAGCCATATTCATTATGATAAAAGAATGAGCAATTTGGTTAATGAATTCACTCTATCTCACTAGTATCTGGTTGTCAGCATCATTTATCCTGCCCATGTAAAATTGGCTAAACTGAGATGTAACTAACAGCTGGATGTGTGGAAACCAGAAGCTTCCTACAATATGCCTTGAATTTGGGGATATAGTGAGTAACCCTGGTCTTATCATAATAAAAAGAGTTTAGAATTAAAGCTTACAAACATTTCCATAACTTTATATTGTATTTCTTTATGCCTCAGAAAAAAATTCCTTTCAAAATAAATATAACTACATTAATATAAGAAGAAATTTATGTGATTTTTTCATTATAATAGAGGTTTATTATCAATCTAAGGAAAGTTGTGGGGTTTTTTTAAAGTATAAACATAATACTAAATGACATAAGGTGATGCAATTATTTTTAATTGTTATGTCCAGAGCAAATAGATTTGTAGCTCCAAGAACACCTGTGTTTTTAAGCTCCTTAGCTCGAAAAAAAATGAAGGCAGTAAAATCCTTACCTGAAGTTTAAAGTGTCACGTCTCCACTTTCAAATGGAACATTTGAACTGGGAATAATAGAAAAACAAGTGAAGAAAAATGCCTATTAAAAACCAATGAAAAACATTGCAAAATACTCTAGTGAGAGGATAAGGATTTTATCTATATGTCCAGGATACATTTTTGCTGTTCAGATGTGTAAGGTGTAGCACAACATTCTCTTCGTTTGCTATACCTGATGTGCCCGCACAACACCCAGCACTTCCTATTGCTATACATATGCTCTGTTTTTTCCTGCAGAGATGACAATTACAAAAATGATGCTAAAAACACATCTTAAAAAAGATGAAGAGCAAAATATCCCCAAATTTTTTACAGTCAGGCACTGAAAAAAAGCAGAAGTAAGACCTGTCTCATTTTCATGCACTGATTCACCCGGAATGGGTCGTGAGAAGCAAGTTAAACACTGGAGTGCATGTAAAACAATTTTTCTTTAAAAATGCTGATAAAGGCAACCTTGTACAGTGGCGGTAGTTTCTAGGAGTGGGTATAGCCCAATCTGAATGACAGCCTGAAGCATCAACAAGAAGACTCTGAGAATTGGTTCTCAGAAATTCAAGAGGCATTCAGCATTTCCTTCTTAAGCAGCACACCTCTGCGCAAGGGGCTCACCTGGACACACTGGTGTATTGTCGATTTCTCACGGCTGTGATGTGAGGTTTTTCTTTTTGCTAGAAGCACTGAATTGTTAGTGCTGTGCTAGTACAGGCCACTAGAATAGTCTGGAAAAATCTAAATATTCAAAATTTTAATTCATAAAAGCAATGTGTTTGGCCATGATGTCAGTTGTTTAACTGCCTCATAATAAACAGGAACTTAAAAGTTACAAAAGCCCTCCAGGTTCCCTGTGCGGGAAAGCCTGCCTCCAGAACCCACAACACTGAACCTAAGGTCAGGGAACAAGTGCTAGGACTTTTAATAGTGTCCAGTGGATGTTGCTGGAAGCTTTATAAGGTTGCCTGCTGGTGTATTCCTGAGTGTGGCAGACCAGAGTCAAGTCTCTTTCCACTAGATGCGACAGTGTCTGTGTTGATTTGATAAGCTATGTCTATAGCACATTTAAAATTATTCTTTAACTTCTCCATACATTTATTTAATTAGTAATGGACAATTTGTCTCCTAATGACCTTCCTGTGAAAGACTATTTTCACTTCAGCTTTTACTGCCGGCATCCCAAGACCTTAATTTTTCTCCTCAGCCATTAATAAGAAAGAATAAAATGTGAAGTTGATAAATTATATTCCCATTCTTTCAGACATACAACCTTTTTGCATAACACCACCTCTACCACAGTAGTAGTTTCAAGCATTTAACCATTTGGAATTATGGGATATCTTTATTTCTAGAAAAATAAAAGAAACCAGTAGTATGAAACAAAATTGATGGCTTTTTAAAAAGAAGGTTTTAAATGGCTTCTGCAAGAAAGGCTAAGCATTTATTTTCATTTACAAATAGCAAGCACTTTGGGTTCTAATTATTCACAATTATTATAAAGTCTTTCTCAAATAAGACATAATAGTTTAGACTAACAGTTTAAAGAGCTGCTTGATACATTGAAATGAAAAGTGAGAGTATGAAAAATACATTTCATTACTTCCTGCTGCCTCAGAGTCTTGGGGCTCTATGTTTCCAGGGAGAAATGTTGCAAATAAAGTAACCCGCAGAGCAATTTTATGGTGGACGTTTTCCCTTGGTGAATATAGCAATTTGACAACAACTTCTTCCACATATATGCATGCTATACTGCACTACATTTGAATGTCATTTAGTGAAGGAAATGAGGAATTACAAGAAAAGGCTGAGTCTCAGTGGATGTTAGAGAATCGGAGTGCAGATGAGGAAGCAATTATTTACTTGTAATAAGTGGGGAGGGCAATCTGCAACAGACAGATTGGATTCTCACATTCATGGACGGCCATTAAGGCATTTCTGACACGACATTGCCACAGTTACAATCTCTCTCTTATTTGAACCATAATAAAGTTAGGGACTGAATAGCTTAAAATGTATAAAAAAACTTCTGGTCCCCTTGGGTCTCCAGCGTTCTCCCAAACATTGTGGGGGAATAAAACAAGACAAAATTTGCTGTTTCTGCATTGTTTGGGGACTGCAGTTGCTTTCTCAGCTGCACAGAGTTACTCATGGCTTAAAAGCCAAGGACTTAACTTCCACACAGAATTGCCATTTTTACCCTCCAAAACAGCACTGAAACCCTTGCTGCTTATTCCAGGGGGTAACCATAGCAGTTCTTGGGAGATGAGAACTTTCCTTGCCATATTGCCTTGAATTACATCAGTGAATTACAGCCTTTTCCTCAGTACGTTTCACTGTGGTGCCAGCAACCAGTGAGTCCCATAGGTAAGAGAAGACGTTTTTAAACGGCCATAATGTTGCCATTCTTCTAGCTCTTCTGCTCTGCCATCTAACACAGCTCCTAGTGACTCCAGGTCTTTGTGAGCATCAAAAAACAGACCACAAGAAAATCAGCTCAACTTTTATTTTGAAGCTTATATATTCAATGAAGAGCTACTTTTGTACACTGTAATCTAAACCCTGTCAAAGAAATATAAACATTGTTCTGATATTACCATTTTCTCCTATCATATTGTTGGGTCTCTTCCAAGCACTTTCCAGTATAGGTATGAAGAAGGGTTGGGTCTACAGCTTGTTCTCTATGCTTGTTTAATACAGTTCTCCTGCTTAAAGACAATGTGAGGCAAATGCTGTTTCAGCAACTGTCCATAGGTGAAACTGTTATCTCCAGCTGGCCCAAAATTGTCACCCTGGTGAAAAAAGGCATGCTCAAGTCTCATTTCTGAGCTCTCTTCTTCCTCTCTCAGAAGATCAATGGCAGACAAGGGGCCAAACCCAAATGGAATCAATGGAAGAAAAATAATTGATAGAAATTGTGTTTCTGGCAACCTGTAGTAAATGCAGAATGAAAAATTATTCCTG
>NW_010115366.1:76497-117720 GCF_000699245.1 Pterocles gutturalis
ACATGGTCACTTTGGGGTCACAGCTTCGAAAGAAAACTTAAAAGATAGTCTGAGAGTGTGACCAAGGTGCCAGGTATCCCTGGAACCATGACAATACAGCACAACAAAAGCATTAAACAGAACAGATGTAAGAACAGCACTACTAATTTGAAAAGAAACTTGTAGAAATCAACCACATGGCAATGGGAGCAATTTGAATAACACCTGTTTCCGAGCCTAATTGATTCTTAAAAGCTAAAACCTGGCACCAGATTTGAGCAAAGGAGGTAGAAAGCAACAATTATAAGAATATTTTGCTGCATAATTTTCTGCCCCATAAATAGTGGAAATAGTATATGGCTAATGTGTTTTATCATATTTGATAAAGAGAAACAAAGCATAGTTATTAACACTCATTCTGTCATTTTTTCACTGCTGGTATAAACTAGTGATGTCATAATTTAAATAGCTTGTCTTTTACTATAAAGAATTGTGTTTTTCTTAGGAAAATGCTATTTCTTAATAGTTCTGGTTACTTTTTAATGATTTCCTATTCTTCAGACATAGGGTAAGTCCATCTACATATTTAATAATGTGACTGAAGATACCCATTTAAGAAGCTCTTAGAAATTTCATCAAAAATGTGTCAGAAATGGGTAAAGTGAGAGATATAAGATAGAAATAGTAACTTTGTGTCCTAACTTTGCATTTTGCAATTTTTAAAAGCACTCTTAAGAAGTTTTAAAATCTGCTTATGGCTGTGAATGAGAAAAGGTACAATGAATAAATCTAACTTTCCATAATTTTTAATGTATCTGGAACCAGAATTTCATGAGGCTGTGATTTTGATCTAATCTAATTTCAGACTTCCTTAGTTTATGGATTTTAACAGCCATGGTGTATATCTTAAAATGAAATGTGACATGGATTGGTGTTTGTAGGTCTTGCCTCATATATTTGCAAGATTAAATAACTGGCAGAAGATTTTTACAATGACTTCTCAGAAACTTTGGAAGCTCTTCTAGGAAATAGTCATTGCTATCTGCTCCACTTAAGGCCCACAGTTATCTAGACGGCTATTGAATGTAATTTTTATTCATGCATGGTAGGTAACTGCAAAACGTAAAAATCATTAGACAGTGGAAATTAATGTAAACGCTACATTTCCTTAGTTAATTTTTATTTTTGCCTGCATATTTCTGTCATATATTTATTAATTTTTGCAATTATGATTGCAAATAACTTCAGACAAGCAGTGCAAGAATTGCATTAAGAAATTGGGATAATCTATTAAAAAAACCACATTGTGGAGTTTGAGTCATCCATGGGAGACAAAAACCAGGAGAACCTGGGAGAGGGATATGCAGTAAATATTTGCATGTAGTAGTCATGCATATGCATAGTTTTTACCAAAGGGATTGGGGTGGTCATGTTTTTAACTCCTGCTGCCTTGGAAAATAAAGCCTTGTAGCTTTGTCTATATTTGCTGTATGTATTTCAAGAAGATGTCCTTATCACACCGTTAATAGCCAAACCAAACAGGGCTGCAGTAATTCACCATCATTTTTACTGCAGTTTGCCTTAAACAACCACAGTTTTCTATTCTTATTTATTTTTTAAGAGTGCAACAGATACTCTGGAAAATCCCTTTCTCACCTCCAGGGGCAATTTTCATAGAATATTCTACAATTTTTTAGTAATAATTTTTTCTGTATCTATTTTTGAGCACTTGGTTATTTTTTGTGGGAGGTGGTGAAAATCCCAGTGAGTGATGACAGTTTTGAATTCATCCTTTGTGTCTGTCTGAGAAGAATTTAGCTTCAAGCAGTATCAAAACTGTCTACATTTGGTTAAGTTTTCATTTCATTTTTTCCTAAAGATTTTTTCCCAGAGAATTCATATGGCTCTCCCCTGAAAGGATATGAAGCTTAGATCTTAGAGGTGTGTGTAAATATCTCTCAGAAGTGATAGATGTCCTATAGTAGTAGGAGTTAGTTAAATGATGGGGCATGTATTTTTGGTCACCTTACAGGTTGAAATGTACTCCCAAGAACCTTATCCTGTCTTACATTAAATAAAATTTAGTACCTTTTTGGTTTAAAGAGACCTGTCCAGAAAGAAATGTATATCATAGATTTCTTGAGAGTAGAAACCAGGAAAAACATTAAAACTTTAGTTACTTTATTACCTATCCTTATGCGTTTACAGTAACAGTCTGACTTCCTTCTTATTTTGTACAGGACCTCAGTCTCCTGATCACCTGTACCATGTGAATGGCTTCTTTCTGCCTTCTCCAAGCTTTCTGAGTAGGATCAGCTCCAGAGAAACCGTATGGACAAGCAAAGTGTAAAATTGTCCAGGTTCCTTTTGTCTGGGATACCCTTCCAGCAGTAAGGTGAACAAACCTCCACATTAACACATCCTCACAGCCTCCTCTTCTACTACACACTCACATGCAAAAGCGAAGCCTACGATTGCACACTCGGGCTATAGAAGAACCATCGTTAGGGCTGTGACACTACCTTCTCATCATCTTGTGAACTTTGAACTGGAAAAAACCCCACAACCTCCACTCAGATAAAACACATTGTTGAAGTGCCAGAAATCCTTGCCCAAGAATTATGAAATCTGTCTGGCTCCAGGCAGCTCTCCTTGACGGGTGTGAGCACAGGCCAGCTGGCCCAAGGACTACCATTCTCTCTCAAATGCATTACCAAAGGATAATCATAGCATATTGCAATTCACCTTGAAAATGAATTACAGTAACCAATGGCAGTGTTTAGCAGTTTGTGAACTCTTTGCTAATCATGTATAGTAGATATCTGGCTGCTTAAACTACTCCTCTATTCTTACTGATATTAAATCAGATTAAAAAGTAGAAGGAAATACATTAAATATGTTTCTAAAGCTACGTGACGGGGCAAATATTTTGCATGGACACTGCATAATCATGCTAGGGAGAAATTATGTGACTGAAATGCAAATATTATTCATTACAGTTTGGCATGTAATTGAGTGAGGCTCATCAAGTTGAGGTTCATTTGATAATTCCCAGTTTAAGTGCCAGCACAGTTAAGTCCATAGCCGCTAAATGACCAAGCAGAATGCATCCAGAAAATATGCATGTTCATTGTGGATGGACACACCACAGCTTGATGTATCACTGAATGGACATTCCCTCAGACACTGCTCCTGGGAGACAGATGCATGTTCAGACAAAGGCAGTCAACCCCCACCCTCACCCCCCAAAAACTGGGACATCTGGACTGAGCATTTTGTTTTGGAAAAGAAAACACGTTGAAGATGACTGGCATCAGTTTAGAGAGTGCAGCAGAGTGAAGCACTGTTTGACCTTTTTTGGTTTTGAGAGGAAGAGATGTAGTACAAAAGAGAACATACAATTTCTCAGTTGGTTCCAAATAAACAACCCTCAGGTGAAGGGAAACGTTTCTGCAGGAGATTGAAATATATTGGCTCTCTATACAATTTGATAGAAGATTTGGATAACTAGAACAGTTTGTTCAGAACACAAATGTCATTGATGTATTATTCTCATGCTGAAGAGTAAACAACAGATATATTGCATCTTTAGATGACTGAGTGCCAGGAAGAGCTGTGAGAAGGGAGCGTGAGTAAATAATAATGTAACTCGTTAACAATAACGTAACTAGTGGAAAATTTTTATCTCTTTTCATGTGTGCATTCCTCACCACATTTGTAAAGTATAACTATTTAATTTAGCATACTGTAATCACAAAGAGATTGCACATAGCCCAAGCATATAGCACTACATAGATTCAGAAACAGCCATTTTTCACAGTAACATTTTTAAAAAAAATTCCAATGTTAAATAGTGTATCTTCCTGTTTTTTGTATAAAAGGAAACAGTTTCGCTAATGGCTTGCATGGAACAATTTTTGATACATACCTCTGTGTGTGTGTGTTGTTCAATTTAAGCTGTGAATAAGTATTTTTCGTATGCGGCAACCTGAGTGTTTTTCTCTGCAGCAACAAAGGCATGATTGTGGAAAAAAATTGATGCAGAGACTCAGCCAGGCTCTTCTACAAATACAGTTCATTTATACCACAGCAGAGTTAAGTAGAAAAGAAAAAGACAAGGGAAATCTTTGTTGAAGTAATATAGAAAAACAACCCACCAGTCCTCCAGCTTGTTACACTGATGCAACTTTTTCAAAAATCTGTGGGGTTCTACCAGTTTAACAAAATCAAAAATGTCATTTGTTATACACAAAATCTGTTTAGATTTTGTCAGATCTTGGGGGGAGAAAATTCCATGTGGATTTTTATTATTCTTAAAGATGAGTTGTAAGATACTGCCCAGTGTTGTCCATAAGGAATAAAAAACATCCAGTATTTTTTTAATAAAGTCTCACACTTATACTAACAAAATGAAAAACTCACAGAATAACAGAAAATAAATAATTTTACAGCTGCTCTCTATATAGGGCTTTCTACAGGACAGCTTGTGCAATAAGCTTATTACATGAGCACAGTATTTAGCAAAACAAAAAGCCTTATGAAATCAGGCACTTAAATAATTTACTTGATATTAAAATAGAAATGAAGAATAAATAAATAAGACTTTTCTAAAGCCAAGAAAAAACAAAATATAGATACATATATAAAATATTTCTTTTTTATTGGATAACAAGATGTACAAGAAAAAAAACATTTGGAATGTTTACAAAACACAGAGGAAAAGCCTAGTGGTTTAATGATTCCTATTTCTTGAATAAAGAAAAAGGAGAGGCACAAAGATGTTTTTGTCATACCTTTTCTCAAGACTGAAATAAGTAAAACGCTTGTACCATCTTGAAAACTGGGACTGCTTATTCCTTCTTAGCAGGATGCAAGCTGCTGTCATGGATAAGAAAGATGATGCACTTGAACATTGGGTAACAGGTGGCATGGCAAAACTTTAGGAAGACAAATATCCAGAAGGCATCTACCAAAAAAACCAGAGAGCATAATGTGTCTTTTTAACTGGTTATGCAGCAGGTGCATTCAATTTGTGGACTGGGGAGATGCAGAAGCAACTGCGTCTTATCAAGGTTAAATACTTTAATTCTCCTCTCCCTTGCACACATTTTACATTTCCATGATTCTTTTTATTTTTGTGTAGTGTTTCAAGCTATGTTCATGTAAAAAATGGAAAATCAGACCTGTTTTATCTCCATAATTGCATGTGGAAAAACTCAGTTTATACTCTGTGTTAATGATACTGACTCTGTTACCAAGCTAAACAGAAGAATGGGCTAAAATGGTTACTCTGGGTTTCATTCTTAGAGAATTTCAATGGGGGAGCACTTCCTGGAAATTACTTACTAGGCGGGTCTGAGATATGATACTTGTCTACCCAAACCATCTCAGCATTTCCCAAGTTTCTCGATGTTACCTTCTTAAATACAAAATTCATGGCACTAGGCATGAAAACTACTGCAGTAAGATTTGATCCTGCCCCCATTAAAGTTAACTGGTTTTCTACTGATTCCAAATAAATAATTTCAAAAACAGTGTGACAAGTAAATTGTACTATTTTATTGTACAGTATTAAGGTAACTTGGAGCTTGAGTTTTGCTATGATCTAGTGCCACTTAGTAGCCTTTCACATTCCACAAGTATAGCTAATCCTAGAAACCACGTGGGATGTGAATACAAGGACTGAACAGCCTTTGCTGTTGGCATTGCTTCTACCCTATTTTTTCACACTCTATTTCTCAATGAGAAAACAAACAAACAAGCAAACAAGAATTTTCAGTTCATAACAATAAAATGGTTGTACAAGCTCAAGCAGCAAGATAAGCTGATTAATTTTCCCTTTCAGTTCAAGTGTCAGCTTGTTTTCAGCTTCTATCAAACACTTTGTCACACCAGATGCCCATTATATCTGTTACATGGTGAAATGTTTCATTACATAAAAGACAAGGTGCACGATTTTCTCATACTTACCTTTGAAATGACTGAAGAACTTTTCATGGTAGCTGTGTTTGCTTACACTCACTGCAGTTCAAGTTAAAGTTCCCTTTAAAGTTCCCCTTATCTTTTTTCTCATGCTCATGTGTGTACATTTCAAAGTTGTGACACCTCTGAGTAACAAATCTTTAAGCCATGGTTTTTTTCTATGCTCACTTTCTCTTGCTCTCCATTTTGCTAAATAAATGTACTTCAACGGCTAAAAAGCTGCAATGTCCTTAATGTTGTACACTCATGACACAAAGAACACCTACTCCTTTTACTTACTTTTTGTGTATTTCTTTACCTGTTAGGATTCCTTGCTCAAGGAGCTTTCTTAAATATAAGTACTGAATGCAAGTGTGCCCATTACCTCAACAGCAGCACTATTTGCTTTGCAAAGGACTCTTTTACTCTAGTTCATGGTGAAATAATTTCCTTCCAGTTTCTCCTTTCTTCCCACGTCCTAAACTCGCTTGTTTTCTCCCTACGTCCTTATGGCTACATGAAACATAATCTAATGGCTCATGGCTTTCACAGTCTGTTGTTCAGAGGTGGGTTTTGGTCTAAGCCACTAAACTAACTCCCAGTTTTACTCTATGGCACTATAAATATGGCTGAAAGTCATTAAAATTTTATTTAGGCAAGTATGGAATATTTTGCCTGTACTGATTATCTTTTCTGTCAGCTACAGGAAATTTTTATAAGCCTGTTTTAATAAAATATATATTTTATATTGGATTTTAAAGTATTTCTAGATATGCAGCTATATTTTCAAGCTGCAGACTCAATATGGCTTTTTATGTATTGGTGCAAAGAAATGCCATCAAGCTGAGACAATCCATGCTAGGCTGGAGTGCACATGGCTGAGTGAGCAGCATCATGCCCTCAGCTAGGTTGTGGATGAAGGGGAGAAGAGAGGATTTTACACTTTCTATTGCAACAGTTAGATTTAATGGAAAATGTATGCCTCAGCCAGGGGCCAAGCAAGCAGCCAAACATGATCTTGGCCACAGCCAAGATGACCCATTCATTTGGCCACAGAAGAAAAGCTCTTTGAAACAGCTGTAGCATGGCACAGCTTCTGGAGGATTGTTAAACACGATAAGCAAAGGCCTTCACATATTAGAAAACTGAGACAAACCAAACAAATGCAAATGCAATTAATATCCATTGCCATTCTTTATCATTTGTCACTTTGGCAGGCCTCAGCAGCGTGGAAGGGAACCATCACTTGAAATCCTCCATTACACACTGGAAAAGTGACTTTTTTTTTTTTTTTTTTTTTCTCCTTACTATGCAGTTTAAAGGACATCTGATACACACACACACACACACACATATATATATATATATCCATGAAGGAAGTTTTTTCTGAATATATGAATACAAGGACATTCAAGAGAGAAAATAAGCTGCTCTCCAATGTTAGCTTATTTATTTATTATTATGTACTGTTAGCACTGGACGCTCATTCAATGGATCAGCTGTTACTAGATATTGACAAACATTACTTACATGACTATTTTATCTATTTTGACTTAACTGAAAGCCTATTTTGCAAGAGAGAAAAGAGTTTTTTAATGGCTTTCATTTCATTTAGCTTGATCAATTATTTTAATCTGAAAAGGAAACCAAAATCCCGAAATACGATCTTAAAAGAATTCACCTGAGGCTTTTTTAATAAAATATATATTCCACTTCTGAAATGCGAAGACAGCATAAAGTTTTTTCTCCAAGGTAAGATTAATACCGTGCAGAGGGTCAGAATAAACTCTTAATTCCATTTAAACAGTAGAGAGACCTCTGGCTGACTCTGCCTAGAGGTAAATTTCATCCTAGGTGCAGACACCAGTTACTTCATTAAATAAGGTATTGGCCCATTCTCAGAAACCCCAGGGGCACATTTAAACACAGGTGAATTCAGAAGAGAACAATCATTATGAAAATAACTCTGCATTGTTTCTTTCAGGCCAAAGGACAAGCCAAACAATTTAATTAAACCTTCTTCTACAGATTTTCTCTGTCAAGTTTATACAATGAGAGCATTATGGGTTGTTGTTGGGTTTTTTTTTTGGTTGGTTGGTTTTTTTTGTATTTTAACTTTAAAACAATGGAACTAACTCTTAAAAAAATTGAAATAAATCTTTGTATTTCAGTCAACAATAATTAAAATTAATAAGTTATCCATTATATCCTTGCACAGCTAAGGAGATAATTGATGTGCAGTTAAAACAAGTCAACTCAGAATGCTCTGCCTTTCTCTTAAATTCGGACTATATGCTGCTCCAAATGATAAGGTTCATTGCAAGTATAACACATAAATGGAGTAGAAGCAGGGCTTTTTTGTAAGCTATGTTCAGGCTTTCTGTGGGAATTGCTTTCCTGCGGTTTCTATTTCCTCTGTTGACCTTATATAGGATTATGGACTCTTTTTTATTTGAATGAAGTGTTCTTGAATTCTGCAATTTGAAATACACAGAGAAAGGTTAGCTGAACAACTTTAACCTTTGACAGTAAGAAGGTAGAAATATGTCAAATAAATACTAACTGACATAAACATAAGAAGATGACTGGGTCACAAAATTGACCTGAATGTATTGTATCCTCTGGAAGAGAAATACAACTTGATTATAATAGAATATAATATAATTCAATTCACACATAGTGATCAATTAGTTGCAGCAAAACTAATTGTGAGCAGAAATGTTGCTAATAAATTGAAAGCTGTTTAATTAAAATGTAATATGTGTTTTACTTCTATTAACAGACAACAATTAAACACAAAAAATGAATTATTTTAATTTGAAGTAGAGAAAGCTTCATATTTCACTTTACTTAAAAATAATCAGTCTTTCTTTTTATGTTTGCTGCTAAAATAAGAAACAGGTAAAAACTAACTTAAATAGGCTTTCACTAAATAAAATGAAAAGTGACATGTAAGAATTACTTATATTGTCTGTAGTTCTTATATTACTCTGTATTTTCAGAATGGCTCATCATAATTTTGAAAAGAAAAACTGAATTTTTCCAAAATATTTTTGTTCCTAGAGAAAAAAAAAAAAAAAAGGAAGAAAAAAATTTTGTTGTGTATCTCTTATGTTAACGCCAAATCCATTATTTTTCCAAGTGTTTTGCAATGTTTGGGCTTAATGGACTATCTCACTAATTGCTATTAGTTACCATAAGACTAAAGAAAATTCTATACAACTAGAGCATAGGGTAACACAGCATTATCTACCTTCCTTTGTGCTGTCTTTTCTCTCAAGTCTACTTTTAATCTGTAACATATATCAGGGTTCAAAAAAAAAAAAAAAAGGAGCAGTCTTTTCAAAGTGCTTTTACATGCCCTATTCACAGTTATTCTTAACTACTTTCAAGGCTGTTTTGGGAACTGCAAACGAATGTTTCAAATGCCAGTAAGTGATGCAGTGCAGTCATATGCAAGTTCCTGAGCTACAGGTAGAAATGAGTGCCTGAATCCTATCGCCATGCAGTGTGTGGAGAGGTGGTGATAGCCAGTTTTGTGTGCACAGCGTTTACAGTATTTGCTGGTGCAACATTCACAGGTTGTGTAATGAGCCTTTTTCAAGCTTCATTTGGAACATGCAGGCAGAAAAATCCATTTGCTTTGGAGATGCAGTTGAGAGATCAAACCAATCCCCAGTTACATCTTCAGCTCTCTGCCTCCTGTGTAACAGACATGACACCAGCAGGCCTCATGAGCCAGCCCCCTGCTAGTACGTCCTCTTAAATATTGGCTGGCAAAACCAGTCTGCAATAAGCCAGATGTAAAGTCTGGTTTATTTGGCCGAAGCATACTCAATTCTTTAATATGTTGATATCAAACAGATATGGACATGCATATACTCTTACCTTTTCTTGACAGGTCTCTCGAGCTGCTAATCATACCTCATTAACAGCTTTTCTTCTGCTGGTCACCAGCCCTGGGCTCCCAGGCAGCTGACTCCATGTCACTGAGTATGTCTCCTTTGGTTTCCTTCTGTCATGCAGGACAGAAGCACAGCAGTCCCTTCATGTGCAAACTCTCTCTGTGCAATCAGAAAAACCATGGTGAAAAGTGTGGCTGCTCTGTTTGGCTGTTAGGTGAGATGAGCCCTACCCAGATCAGCTCGTTTCTGTCCAACATCTTTTGAAGCAAGTAAGCTATCACAAACAAGCACATAGCAGTAAGTGAAATATCCTTAGCAAAGAATGCAAACATTTGCTTTTTCCTGTGAAGGAAACCTATTACAATTATCATGACATGCTCGGTAGCTTCTTTGACCTATATATAAAGGTCCATCACTAGCTTTCAAGTCTTACAAGACCCTTGCTGATGGGTATCCAATGCCAATACTGAAGAACATTCAAAGAATAGACATTAAGTCTACTGTGCTCAATAGTTGGATATTAAACACAGTATCTGCATATTTGTTTGACGTGAGCAAAGGGCTCCAGTCCTTGTACCATACTAAGTACAAGTGAGGGCTATGACAGTATTTTTCCTTACTGAGGAACCTGTCAGGGCAGCACAGCCTGCATAGTCTGTAAGCAGCATAAGACAAACAGGGGGAAAGCTGAGTCAAGCATGCAGATCTGCAAAGCTGATACACCTGTTAGCCAGTATAGTTAATACATGGTCACTAAGATATATTTTAAAAATCATTGCTCATATATGTTCTGAACATAGCACAACTTAAACATCTGAAGTTTGTGACTGTCTAAGGGTGACCTGGTAAACTATGGACAGTGGTGCTGGAGAAATCTTTTAATCTTTGATTCTATCTGCTGCAATCCCACAACAAACAATGGTCTTGCCAAGTGTTTTTCATCTTTGATATACCGTACACAAAAATGAGGGGGTGGAATAAAAAGATCATAAATGAGTACTTTTATTTGCTGAGGTTTACTTATACACAGTTTGAAAGTTTTCCTTTGTAAAAAAACTCATGGCAAAAATTTGGATAGTCAGTTAGATGGATCATAATAAGGTCTTTTTCATCTCTAAGAATTAACACACTAACATTTCTTGATGAGTAACACTTAAATTTTGACTTTTTCCTGTCAATAGGAACAATAAGAGAAAGGTACAAAGTGGTCCGCAGTTCCCTGATGACAATCTAATTCCTTTTGAATTTTTTTGAAGTTTTGATCTCAAAATACAATGTTTTTAAATATCTGAATCCTTCTTACAGATGCTTGTTGTTTGCAGCACTCTTCATTTGAAAAGGACAGGAAGGAGTGGATTTATTCAAGTACTATATAAGTTAAGTATTTTAAACTATATAATTATTTCATACTCTCAGAATAACTTATAATTAATTAAATGTCACTATAATTATAAGTGATCTCAGCTGAAGTATGTGGCACTAATACTGTTCCATACAGTTCCATTTTTAAGGTATAACATTAAAAACATACTTAGCAGCATTATTAAGTTGTAGTGATATTTCATTCATAAAGTTTCATTCATAAGTTTTGAGTTTTTTAGCCACATAGAAAGTAAAGAGAAAAATTGTAAAATTGATAAGAATTATTCCAAGTGTACAAGAAGTTAATTAGCTTTTTTTTTTTAAGGAAAATTATATATATTTATTGCTATAAAATTAATAAGTTTATATTTCTGACTTTATCACAACAGTAAACAAAAGATTTTAATTTCATTTTGTGTCAACTTTGAATGTGGTGTATTATACAGTAAAAATACTCCCTAGAATATTTTTCAGTAACATCACTGTTTCAGAATCATCAGTGTTACAAGAACACTAACAGGAGCAATAAGAACAAAATTCTTCTGCTCCAGAAACCGATATTTTATAGAACAGGAAAGGACTAAACTTCTGTGCCTCCATGGAGGACAAAAGCTATCCTACGGTACTTTGCTGAGCTGTATATCAATAATTAAATAGTCATTCAAAGAAGGAGAAATGAAACTTGGAGTCAAGCAAGGTGCCCAGTGCTCAAAGTTCATGTTATTACATACTTTGGCTTTTTAGGTGGCTGTCAGTCACAGTTCATTTTCTCAAACTAAATAATGTTCCCTAGATTTCTGTATGGCTCAAAATGAGACTCAAAATCCCATGGAAGGGATTTATAACTGGACAGATGCAAGTAGGAAACTATAAACACAGTGGTTTACCATAAAGCCTTACCCTGGGGTATGAGGGAGGTGTATCTCCCCATGTCTAACATCCCATATCTGAATGTTGGAGACCCAAGTTATTTTTAAAAAAGTCTAAGGCACTTTCAATTCTGTCTTTCAAAACACAGCAAGAACATCTCATCTCTCATTAACAGCTGAGCCTGGGATTTAAAATCCATTGAGAAGTATAAAATTTGCACACAATTTTTGTTCCAGTTTGCATCCATATCTCACAGGTGTGACCCACACATGAACTCAGAGGTCCAGTTTCGGTGTTTTAGAGCAAAACATTTACCATAAATGATAATATAAACATAAGGAAAACTTTGCAGAACCTGAAAGGAAATAGTCACTAAGTTATTTGACTCAGTCAAGAATGGGGATCTTCCTTAGCTTTCCAAGAAGCAGAATTGTAGGGAGGAGAGAATATTTCAATATTAGTTTTAGACAGGTGAGTCTTGCATATGTCCCCTAATAGCTTCATCCCCAAGGCTTATTGTCTTTTTCATTAGGTCATTAAATTTCTCACAAACTGGAATTTGTGACGAAAGAGTAGGAGAAGGGATTTGGCCAGAGCTGACTATATCACAAAAAAATCAGCATAAAATCAGATAATTGATCTTAATGACTATCTCTGCACTGATGACTTAGTTTTAAAATCTAAATCCAAATTTCTTCTAACAATGTGCTTTATTGTGCAGCTTTTTTTTTCTCTCTTATATATAGCAGCTATAAATCTCTCATAATAAACACAACAGAATTGTGCATTGCAAAGAGATACAAAGGCAAAGAATCCATTAGAGACAAGATGAAAAGGAGTGAACTTAAAAAAAAAAAAAAAGGCAAGACCTAAAAAACTTTGTTTGTAGTTCCTCAAGTTCCTGTGATGTTCTTTATTGTAATCACAAAATTCATATAGTGATTGAATTATCTGATTGATTTTAGCAACAGATTTTGTCAAAGCTTTGGTGAAAGCTTCAGTTCTTTCGAGGGATCTCCTTTGTGCACACTAAAATTTTGTGATTGGTAAATTAGTTTTTTACAGTTAGGGTTTTATGGTCACTTTTTGCCTCATTTTAAGGTGCAGGTAAAGTATTTCTGTGATACTTCATCTACCTGCACTTAAATGACAGTACGACAGTGTCTAATTAGAGACACTGTATTACTGCACCTCACTGGTTGTGCATTAAGACTAGATAATGGCAATATTATTTCTAACGGCTGGTGCAGTTCTCTAATGTAAAGTATGAAATAAAGTAAGACTGTAAGTGCCAAATATGATCTATCCAGCTCACTTAGCAAAAGCTGTGAAGTTGCCATATCAGAGTTTCAGAAGCCAAATAAATACCGTTAAGCAGAAACAATTCTTTTTACAGTTTCACTGTTACTGGTACCCAGCCTACACTAAGACTACCTTGGTTATCCCTACATGCACTGTGTGTACATACTCATGTCAAAGTATAGATGCAGTCTGTTTCTCTAAACCAGCATGACTTAGACTACAAACTAAGAAACTACATGCATACAAGCTATGGGGAGAATCTTGGTCATTAGATGTCTAATCTGGAAGCCATTATGTTACACTTTTGAAAGGTTTCGGAAGCCATTGAAAGAACTAGTGTATCCAGTTCCGGGATCTTCATTTTCAAAAGGATGCTGACTAATTTAAAAGGATTCAGAAGAGTAAGTTGAGGTCTGCTGGGTGATATGTCCAATAAATACCAATTGAGTTTCATTTACTTAATTTACCATAAGAAGCTTAGGTGATAACTTGGTCACAGTGAACCAGTGCATAAAAGGGAAGTTAGCTGATGGAGGTTTGGTGTACTTAAAATTAAGATGCAGAATAGTAATAAAGGTATGAAGTGATCAAACAGAAGGAAGCTGAAGATGGCAAATTTAGGTTAGAAATAAAGAACAGTCAATAGCAAAGGCAAATCAATACAACAACATACACAGTAGACTACCCATCACTCCTAGCTCCTAGAAGTTAAATCAAGACTAGTTTTTTTTCTAGAAGACATACATCTTTTACACTGATGCCATGGAGCGTGAACAGTTGCAGGGCTGAACAGAGCCACAGTCTTGACTGGGAAAAGGGATGTGCAGGAGCATGACAAAGAATGTCCACCACTGTGGGCAGACCTAACAGGGAGATGGCAGCCTTTTACCTATGACACATTACTTGGGATTGTATCAGTGAAGATCTAGAGGAGAGGAAGCAGGTCCCCAGGCCCCTTCCTGAGCAGTATAGTCATGCAGTGCCTTGTACTAAGGACAAAGTGTAAATTTTAAAGAACTGGTTGTATACACTTAATATAAATGGGTGAGGAAAAGAGTGTATGCCAACCAGTAGTTTTCAGATAAGTTGTTGACATGCCATCACATGTAGTGCTGCTTCCTTCTCCAGTCGTCATTTCAGGCTTCTTGAAGTTATCAGTGTATTGTAAAACTAAGTTTTACATCTCTGTGCTCCTGTGCTGACACAACCTCTCTATTACTCTCTCTTTTGTAACCAGTATGCACTGCTGTCATACCACTGCTAATACCGATGTGTTGGGAAGCAATACAAAAGAGAGAGAGAGAGAGAGACAGAGAGAGAGATCACTCACAAGAGGGAGGCAGGGGATAAGAAAGAGACTTTTCTCTCCCTCCTTTCACTCTCCTTTTCACATGCTTAGCCACAGAGCTAAGTATCATTTGCAAAAGCAGATGGCCTCTTTCATGAGAAAACGGAATAAGGCATTGGAAAATCTATAAACATTAATAGCTGGCTGTTTTCAACTAGCAAAAGAGCCTCACCATTCTCTTTGAAGTATAAATAAATGTACAAGCATTTTACATTTACTCTAAACTAAATATACACTTTATTATTTCATTCCATCAAACTTGCAGGTATCTATTGGGATTTAGTAATATATGCAAGTAGTGTACTTGGGTTTAGAGAATGTGAATGTTCCACTTGAAGGTGTCCTCAGTACACATCTATCAAAAATCATGAAACTGAATAATAAATATATTACATTAGATTTTAGGGTTCTTTCTCCTAGTTCCTGCATCAGTTCCTGAGCAGTACTGCATTTGCAGCCTTTACAGCTATGAAGACACCAGTTTTGTTTTTACAAGATGATTAACCATTTAATGAAGTGAGGCTTTAAAAAAAATATCCAGTATCGCAAGTGTTTTGACAGAATACTGTGAAGGAAGTGCAAAACAATATGTGATACTTGACTACTGCCATGGGAATAGTCTCGGCTGTGCAGTCTGTTACATGCAGCATAGATTACTTAGGATCTGTTTGGCATGACCATAGGCAGTGTTGTGACAAATGAGCTGTAGGAATGCAGTTCATAATCCTTAGAGAAACTAGACCCTGTGACAGCTGAGATACTTAAAAGACATATTAAAACAAAACAAAACAAAACAAACCAACCACAAAAATCCCCACCAAAAACCACAACAACTTTGCTTAGCTTCAACATAGGCTACACTTGAGCACCTCTAATCAGGAAGTGTATTTTCAATTAGGTACTTGTTGTTCCAGCTCTATGAGGTGGTTACAATCACTAAAGAAACCATTAGTTTAATAAAAGGAATACATGTAGCACTGGCACAAACTCTAGAGATTATCAAGCTCATACTTCTGAGGGACGAACTGCCCTTGAAACTCACGGGCATTCCTTCGGATCAGGCAAAGTACTTGCTCTACAGGAGAAGCAGAATTATATCTGGGTATAGGAAATAAGCACAACTTCTAAAATGGTACATGTGTTGTGTGGACATGGATATGAGTATATCAGACAGGAATCCTAAACTGCTTTTTAACACATACCTTAAGTCCCACAAGGATTCCTGAGCCTTTTCTCACATCACCATTTACTGCAACCACACACAAAATGCAGGAGGTCCACTGAGGCACTGCAATTCCTATTCCTGTTAAACACAGAGGGCAAACAGCATGTCAGAAACTTTGTCTCCATCTAACCTCTTTCTTTACAACAGCATACAAAATGAGCAAAACAATGAAAACTTTGTCTCCTACTCCTGATGAAGAATAAGAAGATTTTTTTTGGATTTAACTGCCTGTTGCGCAGCTGGGGAGGGGAGCCAGCCCTAAGGCTCAATTAATTTATCACGGCCCCTTACCTTAGCTAGTATCTTCAGTTTAGCTGTATACTTAATAATGCTCATGCACATTTGGGTACCTAGTGTCATGTCACATATCCTGACCTGATGCAAAAGTAGACTGGTCTGACTGTGGTTTATGGAGATGTTAGTTATAATGGTGATGTCATTACTCGCAGGAGGTAAGATTTAAGATTATGTTCTGAGCAGCAAGTGAGCAACATAATTCTCCCTAGGACTGGGGAAGTGAAACAACCCTCATCCAAGTGCTCAGCTCCTATTAGGAAAGCCTGGTAGATACTAGCATAACTCTTTCTACACTTTGCTGATGCATCTGTGACATTTACTCTGTCAGTGGCTAAAAGGAGAGAAATGATTCCCTGAAGGCCCCTTTCCACTAATTATCAAGAACCCCCAAAGAGATTTCTTAAAGGCTGGGTCAGCTCTCCAGAAGGGGTCATTCCATGGGGCTCTCCAATGCTTTATTTTCATTATGCTGAAAGAGCCAAGTCAATTATGTGCAGCAAAATGCTCATTCAATTAACATTCTGTGTCATCTGAAAGTATTTAAAGATAACTTCAGGCTTTCTGTATCATGGTCTATTTTACACACTGCACCTACACTGCAACCTTGTTGTTTTAGTCTGATATAGTTTATTTGCAGCTTGAAATGAGATGCCTATTATCAACTGCATTTGATTTTTAAATTCCATTTCTAAGGCAATTTAGATGAAATTCATTAATAAGGGATAAATTAAGAGCCAAGGACTCTAATTCTTCCTTTCACTATGAAGTTTCTGTGACTTCTGACTCAATAACAGCTAGCTTCCAGCTGTCCTATTTATAAACAATTTCTCTATTGACAAAACAGTCTGTCACTAGCTATTTAATGCATTGTGATCATGGTCTATATGGTATTAAAAACATCACTGCTGTGTACCCCTCTGGGAAAGTGACTGTTGTGAACTATAGTACAGTCCTTGTTACACAGAGTGTCTTCTCCCATGAAAATAGTGTTGTTACTTGAATAACAAATATCATCCAGTCCTTGCAGATAAGGTAGACCTCCTGTGGTCATACGCTACTGAAGTAGGCATTTCTCCATTAGGAAAACTTCTGATTATTTTGACTGCACGTTTTCCATAAATTTTTAGTATATTGTGTAGTGTTTGTTCCCTTTAGCAGCAGGGGAAAAAAAATGTTTTCACAGGACTGAAGACTCCCTTCTTCAACTACAATACTGAAAAAAGCCAGAGTTGTAATAAAAAGGTAAATTTTTCCTAATCTCTGACATTGTCAGATGTGTCTTTCATATGGCAGCTCAATTAGCATACCTTAGAATAAAATCTGCTTTCTGTGCAATAGTATTTTGGTTTTGGATTATGTTAATTATTTATCTGCAAATATCATGCTAATTTTCTCCCATGGTACTACTGCTTCACTAGCTTCTCTTTATGAGGGTTAGTTACCTTATCTAAGCATTTAATTTTGCAAATCTTCCTGAATTCCATCTTATTCTGAGGTCTAGGCCAAGGTTTTATAATTCTAAACAAGATTCCTAATTGCTAAAATAGCTATGTAGTGTATTTTAAGCAGAGTTGCTTATCAATATTCTGAATTGAAACGGAACCTCTATGTACCCCTGCAGTATTGCCCTTGAGGTATCACCCTGCTTTGTCAGGGTGCTCTCGATAACTGATCTTTCAGTATTGTTGCTCAACAGTGTAGGGATTTTATATCTGTGCTTTTCTACTGTCATGGAGGAAAGTATCGCAACCTTGTTGGAAGTCAGGGTAGTTCACACTGCTGTGCCTCATTATGCTAATCACCATATCCCCAGTGATTATTCTGACAAAGGGAAACATCCAATTCTCAGTCATTTTCTTGTTCTGATCAAATTATTGTCCTTTCTAATTCTTTTTCTACTCGGAGTTGTTTTCCTAAGAGTCATTCCCAGCAATTTATCTCTATTAAAAATAATAAATACCTATTAGTGCAAAATATAATCCATGCCAATCCCAGAAAGGTCTCTACATAATGCTTATGGTTTTCTGTCAACATACCAGAGGTGTGCTGTCACCTAGTGAAATCAAATGTGTCTTAATGGCAGGAGTCTTAATACGGGCAGAGCTGGAGGTGATGAACAGTCACCTTGTCCAAGCCCATGTGGGCTATGCAATATTGACAGCTGCTGTGGAGCTCCTCCTGTTGTACTCCAAGGGAGCTACTTTTGACTGCTATTAATATTGAGTATGAATTGGAATGTCATAAGATACATCAGAACCTAAATTTATCCTCTGTTTCTTTGAAAATCTAAGACTAAACGTTGACATAGGTCTTACCCTCTGTCAGTGAGAAAATTTAAGAATTACATTACTGTAAAAATAAATTAGACCAATACAACTACAAATACCTTTGCTACTCTAATGTTACACAATGGTCAGAGGTTAATAATGCTGTTTTCTCTGGTAAGCACCTTTACTCAGAACCAAACCCTGTGGTATCAAATAGAATCTGGTAGTGAAGAAAATTGTAAGACTGTTAGTAAAGATTGTAAAATAGACCTTGATGAAAATGGAAATATATAGTAGCTTACACAGGAAAGTGAACCGTTAGGGTATGTTTTCAAACCCAGTAAATGCTGTAGATCACTTATGTACAATGAAAAGATATATTAAAAAAAGATATCTCCATTATCTAAAAAAAAAATTGCAATTCTTAATAACAGGAACAAGTCCAGACCTTTGAAGGTCTCCTCCATCCCAAACTATTCTATGATTCTGTGATATGTACAAAGAAAAAAGAAAACAAAAAACCCCTCAACCAAGTGTTTAAAGTTGCTTAAAATTTAAAATTAAGGCACAGCAGAGCATGACTCTAGATTCTAAAATGCACCTAACCTGCTGTTACTTTTATTTATAGCTCTGTCACAAGGCCTTTAGGAAAATCTTTCCCATAGTTTCTTTTATACATTTTGAATATGTAATTCATATTTACTCTTTTGCAATTTAAATCCCTTGCTCATTGCTTGCAGGACAGTTAGTAAAGCATATACCTTATGCAATCATATGTGCTTTAACAGATACACAGACCTTTAGTATCGATTCATTGCTATACAACACTTTTAGATCACTGCCACAGAACCAAATTATTTTTCTAGTTGTGTTGGTTATATTCACTGTCTTTCATTTCCTATGCTCTAACCAGGGCCTTTACACCAGATTCTGTAGCTGTCAGCAAAACTTCCACATGTAGAGCTAGGGACAGCTAGAGACTTCTGATCATGTGGGTTGGCACAAGCCAGACCATGAAAACTAGAGTTCAGCATCCAGGATTACAGTCTATTTCACAGCAAACATAACGCAACTGTAAATCAGCATCTTGCTAAAGGTCATACCTATTGAACAACAAAGGGTATGCAAGGCTTCGCCATGAGCCCTCTAAGAGGGCTTTCAATTAAGGTCTTAGCTTCAGAATTCCTGCTCTGAATCATCTGTGTGTTCTTGAAAGAAGCGGATGGAAAAAACAATGGGAACACAATTCTCCCTTTCAGGAATGTAGCCAGAACACAGAAGACCTGAAAGTATATTTCTGTTTCTACAATACATGCTTTTTAGCAAATGTCTAGAGTGAATGTGCTGGGGTGCACCCCATGCTGTACTCTGCTGTGTTTGCTGTGGTAAGTCTTGGCAACACACTCTGTTCCGCACAGAACTGAACCAGCCACATTAGTCCTGGAATAATAATTCTGTCTGGTAGCCAGGAAAATTTATTAATCAGTTCTGAACAGCTGAGATAGAAATGCACATATGCACATACACATACACAGGAGAGCTGTAGCAGCCTGTCTGCTGTTCAATTTCTCAAACATTTTGCCTCATTTGCTCCCGCTTTCCTTGGAAGGGGTCTCGTAGCGTCAGGGTTAGGACCAAGGACTGGATATTTTGTAGGCAGGATCAGGAGGAGAAGTTTGAGAGGAAAGTTGTTTACTTGAAATAACACTAAATTAATGAAATTTTGAGCTTTTCAGGAAAACTAACCACAGTTTGCAGATGAGACAGATGTTGTTTTCCAACAACTAGAACTTCTAAAGTTTCTATCTCATCAAACACAAATATACATATACAATGCATGCTCACAAGTGAGCTAAATTAAGGCTGCATGGGCATTACAAAGCTTTTAGATATTTGACACAGCTTTCAGTGTGCCAGGGGGAATGAGCAGCACTTGTCTCTATTCAGCAAGGCCTCAGTGGGTCAGCTGGCCTACTTCCATTGTCTTCAGGGGAATTTGACTTACAGTGCTGCCTTTGTGTGTTCTCTTCATTAAAAACAACACAGAAAACTCTCAGGGCAAAACAGACTGTGATGTAAATAAAAAACATCAGCTTTGTGTGGCCCAAATATTCCTGGGAGATCCCTGAGAGTCCCCGAGACTTTCATTTTAGGAGCCAAAATTCTGAACAGATGCCTTTCTCACACGTTTGCATAGATTCCTCCTCACCACTGCACTATATTCAACAGCAATAATAGGAGCATAATGTTCAGTAAGTCTTCACTTTCGATATACCACACACCCGTACCACTTTTTCTCTTTTGACCCATACCCATCTTAACCTCTTACTCTCTGCCTAAATTAATCATCTGGTACCTTCTTTTAAATTTATTTTTTTTAATTGAATCTTAATGCCATGGCCTTTGTCGGGGAGCCAGCTTTGCTGTAAACATTAATGTCTTTCTCCATTGTGAAACCACTGTCAAAAGTAGTGAATGTTTTGTAGTGTTCCGTGTTTGAACATGGTAAACATGATAAACATTTTCTCCAGTCCTATTATTTAAGCTATTTTTTAAATGAGTTGAGTTAGCACAGTCAGAGGTTATTATGCTTTTATTTTGTGTGGTTTAGATGTTTCTGAACTGGGTGGTGAATATGCCAGAGTATATCCCATGTTATTGGTCCAGAGAATTGGGGCCTGAGGGTGAAATGCCCCAGAGATCTCCATTTACAGAACTAGAGTTTTTCTGAGTTGTGATCTCCTTAAAGTTCACTTTTTCCAGATGCAAATTCTGTCATAAATTTCATATTTATATTACCATGTAGGGAATTTAAGCCTATTAATATGAATACCAGATTTGTAGCTAAAAACAAAAAAAAACCAACCGAACAACCAAAAAGACAAGATTTTTTGAACTTAGTTCTAATTAAATTTAAAAAAATATTTTTTGGTATCAATCAGGTAAATTCTTGATAGGGTATGTCTTTCATTTGTGTGGAGAATTCATTTTTATTCTAATAGTAAAGATGACCTTGAATGGATTGTTCCAGCCCTATTTGCCTGGCCAGGCTGCTTGCTTTTTTCCTGCTTAGTAGGTTCCTGAATGAATTCCTGTTTCCTTCCTGTCTTGGTGTCAGGACCACCACCACCACGTGGTCGCAACTCCCAGCTTCTGCGAAGAATTAACCCTATCCCAGCTGGACCCAGGACACTTCCACCATCACAAGATGATCCGTAGAATTACTGTGTGTCCTTACATTGGAAACTGAAATTGCAGATGTCTGCAAATGCCTTTGTCACTCCCCTTGTTCATTTCAGAGGTGTATTGGCTAAACCGACAACCGAGACCTATCAGGTGTTCCCCCCTGTAGTCAGACTACTAAATCAGACTGTTGAGTGTTTGCTCATTTTCATCCATAGAAGGTCAGGGGGTCTAAATGTGTCAAAGTTGTTTTCTCTTACTTGACAAATTCAGAGCTGAAACGTTTTTCTGAAGGCTAGTGCTTTGTCATGTACATTGAAAACCTTCAGCTCTAATTTGAAGCCAGTAAATCATGAGAAAATATCAAGGATGTAAATGACTAGCAAGGTCGTGACTCATTTTCAATATGAAGCAATCAAGAAAAAGGACAATCAAGAAAGCAAACAGCCTGTATGAAGACGTACAGTTGATTGTTTGCTGAATAGATCTGAAGAGCTCAGTAACTTCACTGCTGAACTATTCCTAGAGATGCATACCACATTTTTCATGCTGAAAGGTACTTTCTTACCTGGCAGTGCTTTCTGATGAAGACCGAAATACTTCTCATGGATATCGTCAGGTATATCACAAATGAGGAAAATAACACCAGCAAGCTTTTTGTGTCCCATAACATGCAATATCCAGGCAACTTCCAAGGTACATCTCGGGAGAGCATGGGGATAGTTCAACAACACCAGAACTTCGGAATAAAATGCTTCTTTTGCCAAAAATGTGGATTTTGTAAAGTTTGCGCCTGTGCAGGAGCATAAAACAAAAGTAAGGACTGAGAAATCTACTGGACAGCTACAAGAGACATAATGAGCTTGAAATGGCAACTCTTGGTACCTTTTCTTTATCCAGAGGAGTGGTCTTTCACTCTGTTTCGGAAAAATCTTCTCTGGAAATACATTCTTAATCTCAGAAGACATGAATGAATCGATGAGTGAAGACGAAAAGTTAAACCAGTGTCAAGGTTTTAAAAGTGACGATAAGGAAGAAACCTAATATTAAAATAAAGGACGCTCATTCACTGAAAAGCTGTGAAAGGCCAACAGATGCACAAACCCATTTATAATCATGTTATGTAATCATGTTCTTGTATCAGTTACAGGCAAAAAAAATAAAGAGAGAAAGAATTAGATTTTTCAAGTGGGCTCAGTGTTTGTGTCTAATTAGCCTTTGTTATGGATCTCTGCTGCTTTAACAGGTTACTTTGGAGAGATGGTGCCACCAGCTATGTGTTAAGAACTACCCTAATAAAACAGTTTGCTGCAGATAAACATTTTCTCAATTTAAGTCCGAATTTACACCATGGAGTACTCTGGAGTCATTGTTAACCATGATGATCCACAGTTACGCTTCAAAGATTGCACTAAGTTCAAGAGAATATATTTAGCAAGGAAGCAGACAAGGGAAAAAATGCCAGTATAATAGCTTTGACTATAAAACAATCAAGACTACAAAAAAAAATTCTGTGGTTGTCTCCAAAGGGAAAATGTCAAAAGGATTATAAACAAACTAAAAATCCAAAGGTTTCTTCATTTGGAACTGGAACTAGAGAACTGCAGACAGCAATTCAGAGTTAATGCATTCCTTGCTTAAAAGGGGAATGAGGGGAGGGGCAGGAAAGCAGTGTTCATTCCAACCGTAAAACTGAACTACTTTTTCTTTAAGAATGCCTATAAAGACATCTGACATTGTGGGAGCAAGAGTTCAAGATCTACAAACATTCAAGTGAAGAACAGGAAAAAGGTTGCTATGTGTCAGTCACATGGCACGCAGAATCAGAGCATACCTTCAAAATGTAATGCCATGAAAATGTATCATGTGTATGATGAAAACCTGCATTTGAATGCATTTCTTACTGATAAACTACTGGCACATTATGTTATCCAGTGCCAAACTGCTTAAGGCAAGTCAGATTTCATACTTGTACTTCGAACTAGACTCACTACTTGACATTTTTGTATTTGAGCTGTTTAGTACTCCGAACGCATTATAGAATACTGAGATAAAAAGCTCAGGGTTTGTTGTCAACATTAATTGCTTCTGTGAATCTGCTTCTGCTTCACTCATAAATGGACTAAAAAGGCTTTGGCTATCCAGCTTACTTAATTGAAAATACGTAAAGTTATCTATTCAATAACTTGTGGATACATTTTATTTTGAAAACAATCTGAAGCTCCCATATTTGTTTGGCCCAGGTGACCCTGATGTTTTAGTGGGCAAGAAAATAGTTTCATGTATGAAGCAAAGTGGGAGTTTCACACAGTAATTTCCAAATTATTATTTTAATTCAACCAGCATATTTAAAAATGGTATTTTTAGCATCTAGAGTCCTAATGTAATAGTGCCATGTCTGGTGAAAAGCAGTCCTCAGTTGATTGAAAAGGGTATTCCCTAGTGGTACTTACAACGTTTACAGTATCTCACCCATGCATTTAACTGTTTTTTGATGTATGTTTGTTTTTTTGGGGTTTTTTTGTTTTGTTTTGTTTTGTAGAAATAAACACAGATTTAAATAACTACCAGTCTGATCTAGGCAACTCTGCCTAGGTTATTGTCCTGGTTTTGGGAGTACAATAACTTTCTTCATAGAAGCTAGTAAGAAGCTATGTTTTGGAATTGTGCTGAGGAGGCTGATAACATACTGATGTTTATAGCTGCTTCCAGGACAGTCAAGGACTTTTCAGCCTCTCTGCTGTGCCAGTGCCTGCAAGTGCAGGACAAGCTGTGAGGGAGCATGGACTACAATTGCTGGGTTAGGATTCAACCTTACGTTTAGGATTGAGACCCAAATTGGCCAACGATATATTCCATGTAATGCATGTCATGCTCAGTATATTATGAGGAGCTATCCAAAAGTTCACATTCTCTCTGGGTCATCTCTCTCTCTCTCGGGTTTTTATCTCTACCAGGATAATGGTTCAAGGACTCTTCCTGCTCTGGGATCATTAGCCGGGAACGGGCTGACCCTTAGTCATCGGGTGGTCAGCAGTTGCATGGTGTATCACTCATTTGTATATTTGTATATTATTATTATTTTCAATTTGATTGTATTTTGGTTATGAAACTGTTCTTATCTCAACCCACAAGTCTCTTTTCCTTTTACTCCTTTAATTCTCTCCCCCATCACCAGGCAGGGGGATAAGGTGAGTGAGTGGCTGTGTGGTATTTGTTGATGCCCGGCTCAAAGCATAACAGAATATAATTTTTCCTTGTCAGTCAAGAAGGTATTTTGAAAACTTCTACAGCATTTTAGTGTTGAAAACAAAGCAAACAACTCATTCAGTACTGGCATTATGCAAAGCTCATACAACATGGAGCTGCTTTGAGGAGACAGCTACACAGACAGTAGAGTGCCAAAAAGTTTTAAATTCCTACCAATGACCTTGACTCTGCACATATTTATACAAATACTCACATGCATAAGGCAGACATAAGCATAAAGTATTTGAAGGACCCAAACCTAGCATTTGCAAATTATTACTTACAGCTTATTTTGCAGAGCATTTAAAATGGAATATATGAGATACATAATTTTTTCTTGGTTTTGTGTCGAAACATTGATGATTTGGTTTGAAGTACAAAGTCTCAAGAAAGAGCTTTTTAAAATTTTTCTCAAAATGTTTCCTTCAGACATCTGTCCAATAAATGTAAGAAGATTATAGCAGTTTAGAGCTGTCTGAACTTGAGTTGTCTAGACAACAAGCTTAATTCAAAGACAAAAACTGGGAAATGATTAAACTCCAAATCTGCAAAGACTTATACACATGACTAAAACCATTAATGGACCAGTCCACTGGTCTATTTGCACACACAAAGTTAAATACATGATCGTTTCAAAGAATTGGCCACAGGTCTGCAATATTAGATAGCTGTTTTGATTTATAGTTTTAATACACAATGTAATACTTCAGTATGAATCATTTTCTACCGACAAACTAGATAGCTCCAATGCTAAAAAGTGAGATATCCTCTGTTCATTTTATTGGTTAAAAAATAATAATCTTTCAAACTGATTTAAAAGGTGACAGTTAAGTCTCCAACAAAATATGTGAGCTCCAAATATGTTATCTCTGTAAAGAATACAGAGAGGCACACTGATCTTTTAATATATGCTTTTGGAAAAGGTATTGAAAAATATTGAGAGTATTAACAGATATTATCTTGTATGATTTCTTCCTATGAGACCATTTCAATTGGCCTTTAATACTACTTTCCAAAATGCTAACTGTGTCAAGATGCTAGGCCAGGACTAGGACACGCTCTCGATTTCACAATGTACTGTGTCACTAATGTGTGCACTAATTTAATTAATCAGTTATGAAAGAACTCATATGGTTGTCACAAAAAAAGATAAACCCTAGTGAATGTTCTACCAACCATATTCCTCTATATAGCTCTCTCTGCGGCAAATCATTTCAGACATTAATTAATTAAAAAACATTTAATGCTGACTAGAAAGCCCTTAAACATCTCTGATTTTCCGTTTATCTTTTACCTGCTTATTTTTATGTCCTCTCAGACAATTTCCATCCTCATGTATTCCATTCATCTCTCAGCTTCTGCATTATCCATTTTTTTATCTGCTTCTTTTCCCACTCAGTGTTGTTTTTCTTTACACTCTTTGTTTCATACTGTCCCTGTTTTAGCTGCTTTTGGTATGTAGCAATGACCATGCACATCATTTATTTCTAACCCCCACCTCCCCCTTCACCTCAAATCTTTCTTTGGAGCCCAGAAAAGACGAGCTCTGTCCCCCTACAACAAAAAGCAGCATAAACCAAGACACAAACTTCTCCAACAGCTCTGCCCTCCACAGCTAACCTGTCCCCGTCTTCTTTGGGACCACTTTGTGTTCATCTGCCTCTGTCATTTAACTCTAAGACGATAAAACCCTGAGGTGTGTCTGTACTTACACCAGTTTGATGTCATATTATGCTAAAACAGCCTCTTGAGACAAAAATCTACAGATTTTCCCCAGAGGGCTTCCCTTTCCTCGTTGACACTCTATGCCATCATGTGGGAATGATGGATTCTCTGCTCCTGGCCAAGGGGCAAGTGATGCACTTCTGTTTGGATGCTTAGTTCAGTCAGCAGATAACTCGGCATCAACAGGCAGGATCCAAGATACAATACCTAATGAGAGAGGTGACGTTTGTGTTGCCTTCAGTCACTGTGCCTAGGCACGCCCTTGAGTCCCAAAGCCATCCAGTGCATGTGCTTGTGATCACATTGGAGAAGCCTCCATGTCCATTAGGAGTTCACATACTACATTCTTTAGCACGTGTGAACAGAAGAGTACTCTCACCCTGGGTATTGTAAACTCTTTAGCACATGTGAACAGAAGGGTACTCTCACCCTGGGTATTGTAAACTGATTTGCACCCCACACAGGCCCTCTTCTTTTGCACGTTCGCTCCTAAAGTTCCTGCACCATGAACGTTCCCTCTGTGACTTACCTTTCACATTTCATTTAAAGGTTTTTTACTGCAGCCTTTTGGTGACAATTCCAATGCTGCTGACAGATGCATTGCCTTTTGAGACTCGTAAGAAAAGTGCCCCTATGCCACCACCTACAATCAAGAAGCAAGGAGTCAAGTAAAGCTACAGTTCTCTCAAATGGCATTGTCTGTCCCGGTCACAGTATGATCTCCCTCCCTTGAATGCATGAGCATTGAAGTATGAGGCATGAGATAGATGTACAAAGCCAACTACGATCCTACCTGCTGTAATTGGAAGGCATCAGGCAGATATTCCAGATCCCACATGTGATCAGGTGTCAGATTCTCATACCTATCCAATGTCCACCATATGGACCCCTGGTCGCACACAGGAACATTTTTTTTCTCTCCTATTGCAGGCTCAGACCACAGGCTCCCAGTCCTGTTGTAGATCCTTCGTGATGTTACCTGGACAGCTGCAGGTTCACTTCACTCAGATTATGAACTCTAAGTACATAAATTGTATGTACTCTAAGTACATAAATTGTATGTACTCTAAGTACATTTCTAAGTACAGAAATTTATTGCCGTGCCTGGATACAGGATGGCATTTTGGGCTCCAGAATGACAGGCCAACACCCAAGCAGTATCTTCAGCATCATGATGTATTGAACTCCCCAGAAACCCAAGAGATGCTGACTGTCTCTGAGGTCAGTGGGGACAGTTTCTTCAGAACCAGATGTTGTAGGACACTATTACACACAGCAACTATTTTTGCTCTGAGTGGTACTGTTAGAGGAAGTAAAAAAATGAAAAAAAGCAGCCCAACTCTGAGCTCGTTTGTTTTAGGAATGTGGCATAAGAGATTAAGCAACAACGGTGCTGTGTGAAATTTTTCAGTTCTTAAGAAACTTACTGTTTTAAAAATTCCTTTAAGCTTTAACTTTATGCATTGAAATTGGCAAATATATGAAAATAACTCACTTTTAAAAAGCCCTAAGTGATATTTTTCCCCTTTCAGTTGTGTTGATTATTTTTAGTATATTCTGATAAATCTTCAGTATTTAAAATTGAAATGGAGGTGAATCAAAATATCCCCTATTATTTACTTAGCTACTACCATTAGCATATGAGCTATTACATCTCGCTACTTCCCATGAATATGTAAAGTGTAGTTTATGATACAGTTGAAAACTTTGATGCCTTGACAGAGAGTGGAACTATTATTTACATAAATATAACAGTTCAAGAAGCAGAAGAAAATTGATTTATCTGCAATATACCATGCACATTAGAATTATGAAGGAGTTTTCAAAAGAAAAAAATAATAGCAATTCAGTGAATCATACGATATTTCCAACTATGCACTAGCAGGTGTATATATAGATATACATGTACATTTCAGAATTGCCTTGCTGTATTCATATAGGAAAGGCAAATCCTGCTATTGAAAACAATGAACTCTTAAGAAAAGTACTTGCACACTCTGCAGTTTTTGCAATTCAGGTTAAATGAACAAATCTGAAGCAAACTGTATTAACTTGGCATGCATATTTTCCCCATCTTTATGTTTGAGAGTATCGTACTGAGTAAAGAAATAAACTCCATTTTAAACTAGCAATTATGAGAACTTGCCACTGGATGTGATACTGCATGAGTTGTGATGATCTACATCCTAGGGCTATATATACTTGCCAATGGGGCATGACAGTCTTTAAAAGGGATGTAAAGAAAGCAGGGTATGGTGCTAAGAAAGTAAGTTACCAGTTGTAACTGGTAACTGAGACATACCCACAAGGACAAACAACCCAGGGATTACCAAATTATGGGCCTATGCCTGAAAATTTAAACACTAAATAGAGCTGCCACGTATAAAGTATGGGAACACTTCACTCAGTCTTGATCTTCTATTGCAAAGCATGTCTCCTCATGTCAAGCATGGGTTTATATAGCTTGCCTGATTAGAAATGTGTTTAATTACTTTCTGAAATGATACCAAAGAGAAACATAAAACTAGAGAGAAGAGCTGTAAAACTTCAGAAACTAACCATTTAATAAAGCAAATAGTTTATCCATAAGTGTGCCATTTGTAACTTCAAATACATTTTAAAGCTTGTCTCTTCTTTGGAGTAATTCCCCTATTTATTTTTTCAGGCAGCAGGCTTATTATATCTGTTCTCAGGTATAAAAAACCTGGTTTTGGCTGAAAGCATGAAGCATAAACTAATTAGCTTTGTTTTGGGTTTTTTTGTTCTTGATTAAAAATACAAAACTTACTTGTTTGAAATAGTACTAACTAGTGTAAAGGAGATTTATTTATATTTCTTGAGTGATTTATACTTCACATAGGACTGCTCCGATTGATACTCTGGTGTAGTAATGCATCCAGAGTTGAAAAGCTTACGCAATTACACAGACACTATCAATTAACTACGTTGCCTACTGTGGGATCCAATGCCACATTTCAGCTAGGGACATCTTGCAGTCACTCTCATAGTCTATGAGTGAAAATTATTTCCTTAACTGGAAAGATAAATACTAATTCTGTACTACATATATTTCCCTCACTTACGTGCTGAAGTGCAAATCTAAGCATATTCTGTCTTCTATTGACAAACTGTAAAAATTCTCTCTTTTTCCTCCCACTCCCCAGACTTCCAGAGTTAGTTGTCCATGTCAAGGGAGAAATAACACAGCTCCTCTTTTTCCTTTTAGAAGTGGTATTTTGAAATTGCAAGGCCCAACCTTTTGAAGGTCCTTTCTTAGACATTCTGAAAACAGCTTCTAGACTAAAAATAAGATAGTTGACATGCTAGGCCAGACCAAAGGTCTGTCTAATGAAAGATGCTGTCTTCAGCCGTGGCTGTAGCAGATGTTCAGAAAAACAGGGTAAGAAGTAATATGCATTCCTGAATCTTCCCTATGACACCTTGCCAGTTCACAGTGCCTTGACTATCACTGGTGAACTGTGTTGAAGGGTGTGCTAAAGATTTCCTCTGTAGATTAGAATCCAAAGTACAAACTTACTGCTGTTCTTGGAGAGGTGGCATTTCTTGCTTTCCAAAAAAGATGCCCCTTCATTTAGTCACCAAGGCTCTGGGGCATCTGTATTTTGCAGGTAGACAGGAACTTGATCTACCTGTAATCTGAACAGATGCAAGTTTTCCTTGGTATATTAAAAGACCAAAAGCCTACTGAGAAGGAGGGTATACTGGCACAAGATCAATGCTAAAATATCTGCATTTGCATGGCTCCCTGCTGGCTTGGACTGTGAGCAGAGTGACTGTAGCTTGGCTGTAAAATGCTAAGATGCACTTTTCTGTTTGATTTAAAGAGAAATTCCTATCTCTATGGAAATTTTCAGAAAAAGAAAAAAAAATATTCTCTCTGAAATATAAAGGCATAAAGCCAAAGACCTCCAGGCTGTATCAGTGAAGTTCAGATCTCTGATCAGGTGATTAACATCAGAAAAAGAAAGCTTTGTGAGGAAAAGTTCCACTAATATTCTTCCTAGACACCAAGAACAGATAGCTTGCCCAAGGACAAATAAGGAATCTGTGGCAACACCAGAAAAGTAGTCAAGATTTTATGTCAAGTTTCTGGGCTTTAATAGCAGACAGCCCTCTATGTCGTGTTTGATGTGACTAAGGTATTATTCAAGAGTTTTCAAACTGATACCTTCTGAGACCTTAAAAAAAGTTAGTATTTTTTCTGCAGCAAATGAAACACACTTCATACTGAATTTATTCAAACATCATCAAGAAATTGGTTAAAATGTAGTTTGGTCTGGCCATTTGTCAGATTATACGGAGAGCAACAATATTCTCACTCATCTTATCTCTCCACCGCCTAATTACCAAAACCACAGCACAATGAGAAAAACAGAGTGACAGGAGTGAGTCCTCAGCTCTGGCCCATATGTAAGGGGTGAAAATAGCCAGAGAGATATTGGCCTGGTGACGAGTACTTTCTTTAGAGTGGGGCGCAGCAAGGAAGGCAGATTGTGAATTCTTAATCTTTCATGCCACAGTGTTTGTCTGGGGCAGCAAAGCAGCAGTTCTTTGCTTCAGGCAAACCCACAGTTGAGTCCAAAGCCAGTAAAGTCCACCTGTCTTATGTACAACAGATGGGCTAAGTCTGTAGTGCAGATTTACACCATGGGCTACAACTGTGAAGAAACATGGAATTATAATTCTATTCACTGGTTTAAAATTGCAAATTTCTTAAATATAAACACTCTAAAATATTTTTCTCAGTGTGGTAAACATAAATCCATGTGTAACCAAGAATCATGGGACAAGCTGCAAAAATTGTAATAGATTGGAATATAGTTCCCACCTTTAGCTGCTTGGCTCTAGGATCATGCTGATTCTTACCCTATTTCTGCCCTAGTAAATCGTACCTTTTACTTCTTTGCAATGACAGAACTTTGAAAGAGGAATAGGGACACCAACAACTTCTCTCTCAGGACCAGCTTCAGAATAAACAGTAGAACTCTGTGGAGAAGAGCAATGGGGTTGCAATTTTTATAAGAAGGCAAGTGAAACAGGGCAGCTCACAACAATAAATACTTCACTACAGAGCTAAAGGAGTTTGCCTATTTCTCTTCCATCTCAGTTTCAAAAGGAAAGGTCACTCTTGCCTCCCCTAGTCAGTGGAGTTTTAGGAAAATCTCACTGCAGTCTTGAAACCACGCCTCCACCCTAGAAAGTAGCAAGTTAAAGTCAGGGTCTTGTCTTTATAATTTCTTATTCACACGCTGAAATGCCCTAAAAAAATCAAAACGTGCTTATTTTAGGCGGACACTCAGTTTAAAGCACCTAACCTTCCCCATGCACTGAGTGGCATGGGGAACAACAGGGTTTTGGAATTAACCACCTTTGTGTTCCAATATCTGAGTGTGACAAAGTCCCTCTTTTGGTCTACTCTAAGTCCTGAACTATGCTGGAATGATGAACATTTTCAATGTTCAGCTATGCAACTACTGAGGATGGTTTATCTCAATATAATTTTAAGCAAATTCTGAGAATACAACTTAGAATATTCAGTCTGCTTTCCGAACTCCAATACACTTACATAAATTTATATTATTTATAATAGTATGTAGTAAAATTAGTCTAGTATTACCATATATTAAGAAAATAATTGAGTCAGTAAAATCTATCTCACCACTTGTTTTTGCAAATGGGGAAAAAGTTCATTATTTTTATTAAAATTTATTATACCATTTCTGGATATTATGACTTTTACTGACATCCTTTCCTCATTTCTTAAAGTTTTTCACATCATTTGTGTCTATCTTGACTCAGAAGACGTATTTCCACAACTGAACTCACCATCCACATACAGTCAAAAATCTCATATTCCATGTGTTTATCCCAGTAGTCAAATACTCCCAAAAAGCATGTTGACTTATGTATTTTAATTCCTTCTCTTCTTTTTTAAAAATATACTTCCACTTTCTGTGGTTACCAGCATTTTTTTTAGCCTGATTTTGCTGTCTACTCTTACAGCATCTGAAGTATCATACAACTATGTTATAGTCCATCACCAATCAATACCATTTTCAGTAATACCCAGTCCCCCAGTTCTACCTGTTCCTGGAAATTAATTTCCTGTATCTGATTTACTGGCAATCCTGTATTTTTTTTCTTAATATTTGCCTGTTTCAGAGTGCTAAATCTAGATGGAGGGCACCTCTAGCGCTCTTCTTTCTCATAATCTCTAACGAAGTCTAGACTTCTATAAAGGAAGAGAGAATGGGAGAACTTACATCCAAGCCCTGTTAGCAGCCGATACTTTTCAAGAAGACAACTGCAGAAAGATACTACAAAGAGCATCAGCTAGTCTAAGGACTGAAAGTGTAACCAAATTATTCTCTGCATTTATCAACTTTATTTCTCTCTAGATTTTTATCTTTCTGCCTCTTTTCTCTTTCCCATGGGATCACCTGCCCTTCTTTGCTTCCCCATGAGTCCGTATTCTGTTTCTCTACTTACCCTCCACATCCTTCAGTATGGTAACCTCATTTCTCTATTGTATTTATGAGTAGCAGACTTTTTGCCTTGGCTGTGAGGATACAGATTTCTTTCTGCCATGATAAGGTCTGCCCCACTTGTACCAAGAATATCTGCCAGTCCTGAATTACTTGAGCAATATTTTTACTCTTATACTTGATCACATCCACACAATCAGTATCCCTAATCTTCAGACCCATTCGTCTATGAGATCTATCAGGTGACACTTAATGCATGAGTAACTTCTCTTAGATGTCACCAAGGGATAGTACACCTTCAGCATGTTGTACATGCCAGCATCTGATCTTTCTACTCCCTTTCATTTCTGTTGTTGCTGCCTCAGTACTTGACATTGTCTTCCTAGGCCAAAAGAAAAAAAGAAAGTCCTGAAAACTCTATTAGCACACTCCCTATGCTGGATGATGGGGCTGTGAAACTTTCTGTTTAGGTCAGGCATTTTATCTTTTTGAGCAACAAGTACAATTAGCTTTCCATTAACTATGATCAGAGACTTCCTGCAGAAACAAGTCCTCTGTCTTGTCACAAAATGCAGACTCTACAAGCCCCAACCAAGTGCTGCCATGGTCACTTTACTTGACTACAGGAAAAGCGAAGCTCCATCCACATCCAGGACAAGACACCAAAATACTATTTTTTTTAAGTTTGGTTTTTGTTTTGTTTTGTTTTCCCACAAGGAAGGCTTTTCCCTTTATTGAGGCTGTTGACTATCAGATCCCACCAGCCTACGATCAAAGCCAGGAATTCTGTTTACTGTCACATGCAACACACTGAGCTTGACAGAGACTTTATCAGAATCTGACAGGCTCTGCAGTGAGAAGTATTACAAAGTGCAACCAGAAAAATCTAGCAAAGCACTGGACAAACAACAATAAAACACATACAAGGTTTTGTCTGAATGATATAAAACAGTCCACTCTTACTGTTAGGCTGCTTCATCTCAGCATGTATGGTGTTTGTGGGCAGTACTGGGAGATACCCCCTGCAGCTCACCTCCTGTGACTTCAACCTGTAGGCATGCTCCCGCCGTCAGTTCCTCTGCTGCAGGATGACCGACTCACTGGCAGGCTGGCTGGCTGGTTGGCCACTTGAGATGTCTACTTTTGGGCTAAATGTGTAGCTGATTATTTTTTCAATGTTTATAAACTGAATGCTTGTCAGTGCATGTGGCAGTTTTTGGTCTGAGAGTCCAGCAAGTAAGTGCTCTGTGGCTGGGACTCCTTTGTATACCTTTGAAGAGAACAGAAACAAAAGAAATCACAAAACCTATATATCTCAAATTATAAGACTGACGTTTCAACTTTTAGCTTTGTATCAGATACTTTAAAGAAAAAAACTTAACTGCTTCCTAAAATTGCTCATGTACATCTTTCTTGATAGCTAATGCCTTTGCAAACATTACTAAAAATGCAGAAGCAGAAAAATGAATGTGATACTTTTATTGCTCTTAACACACTGTTGTACAAGTCATTATTTGGTCTACAAATCTCCAGTCAAGTGAAGTCTGTTAAAATTAATATTGTTCTGAAGAACTTATGTGGCCCCTTGTCTTTGAATTCAGCTGAAATAATAAACAAGACTGTACAAAAAGCAATGACAACTGGGAAAAAAAAGGCAAAAAACACCCCAAAATCATTAATTGTTCACTCACTGAACTCTATGAGTTTTATTATTAATTTCAGCTGAAGCAGGATCATACTGGAGGGAAAAAGTCCTGTTACTTTGGTCACAAGACAAGGTAGAAAAGTAGTCACAAATCTGAACAGCTATTGCTCTAATGTTTTAGATGGTATTATTCAATGCCACTGAAACAGTTCCTAGGCTACTTTCCCAGGGCAGCCCTACTAGTCCACGCTGACGTAGTAGTACTATTCCTCACAGTTATATATTTTTACATGGAATGACAGAATGCTTTTTAAGCACACTGTCCCAGGTGTATTGAGTTGAGGTTACTTTCTCCAGGGAAAATGTATAAAATTATGAATGTATTTCTGAGCGCAAAAGTCCTCTCAGGATTTTGGAGATGACTAGAGGAAGAAGCAGCTGCACGATAACCATCATAATGCATTTCCCAGAGTGTGGGATAATGATACCTTTCCAAATGCTGTCAGACAGAGAAATAGTCAATGTCATCAACAGGCATGGAAAGAAGAAACACAATTACACTGGAAAAAAGTGCTTGGCATCATGAAAGGGATTTAGGTGAAGCTCGTGAGAGATCATGATGGAAAAGATGCAGGGAGTTAGGCTGACACGGTGAAAGAAAAGGGGATGTGCTTGCCAATAACGTAGAAGTATAAAAGGACTGGAGTTTTACTGAGGAATAGCCATAAGACCAGAGTGCTAAAATTAAAGCTAACAGGAAATAGAAAAGACCTCTGTGAGAGAAAGCAATTCCAAAAGCCTTCATCTATTCAAATATCATACTGGTGAGAGTGGAGGTATCAGGAGTAAATCTTTTCTCTTCCCACACATGCAGACTCCAGATTAAAAACAGAGGTATCTTATTAGAGAAGAAAGGCTTATTTACAAAAAAGTTACTACTGTGTTAAGATGGAATATTATTACTAAAATGCCTAAATCACTGGAGATTTCATTTTAACTACATGCAGAAAAATACAAAATAATCTGCCTCTAAAAGCATGTGAGTGGCAGGGGCATGAAAGGCAGACAGAAATAGCGGCTACTACTACAAATTTGCACAGGCTCACAGATTCCTGGCTTCGTTAAAAGCAGTGGTAAAATACTAACTTCATTAATGTCGGATTTCCCAAATTAGAATATTTGCCCAGATTTTCAGTGCAAGACCAGTCTGCCCAGATAACATCTAATTGTCTCTTGAAACCACAGAGATGAGAGGTATAAAGTAAATGGAAAGAAAAAAACACCCCACAAAAAAACCAAACTCCTGAGCTTTCCCCAGACACAGTCTTTAGCATGATTTAACTCTCATTTGTATGAATATCAAGAGAACAATCAATTCTAGTACACGAAAATAGTAGAACTAACAGTTAATAATAATCTTTATGGTTTTGTTTTAGGACTATGAGGAACAATAAATGGCTTTTGTAGGTGATTAAATGTTAGAGTGCAGCTGAAGCATTTAAAAATCTCACATGGTCATTACAACTATACTCCAGTGCCATGAACACTCTTCCAGGTATTTTAGACTGAAAAAAGACAACACAGGGAAATATAAAAGAAGAATATTTCTTCTGTTATGAGAGTGGTGTTGCTCAATCTTAGCAATGACCTCGAAATATTTAGTATATTTTGTAAACCAGCATATGTCAAACGATCCTCCAAAAGCCACCACTACAAAGAGCACTTTAATTTCACTTCAGGTTTGCTCTAAGTGGTACAATTTTGAAAAGGCCCAAGATATTTAATATCGTGTCTGAATATGACACTTTTCTTGAATATGTCACTCCTCTTCTTGAAGGCTCCTATCACCAACTCACAGTGTTGAATGTCTGAATATGACACTTCTCTTCTTGAATATGTCACTCCTCTTCTTAAAGGCTCCTATCACCAACTCACAGTGTTGATGTTGGTCAAGAAAATCTTACAAGTTTTACATCTTTTCATAGACGCCCTCCCTTACTTTCCTCCAACTGTTAAACCTTTTTTCTGAGTCTTTGTGCCTCTTGGTATTTCAAGCACACTTTAAGAGGTAAAACTAAGTTACATCTACCTTATGAAAAGTCTTGCAGCCTTTTTCTGAGTCTTTGTGCCTTTTGGTATTTCAAGCATACTTTAAGAGGTAAAAATAAATTACATCTACCTTATGAAAAGTCTTGCAGCTTGCAAGGTATCTGTGTAACAGCCTGCAGGGATTCTTACAGAGAAAGAAGCAGCAGCTGGATCTGTTCTGGAAAGACAAGCAGGTTTAGAGGTTGAGATCAGAGGTTTGATTCACAGCTGGCAGGTTTAGATAGGCTTCTGGCCCAGAAATAAGAGGGATGGAAATTGCTTGCCCACAAGCTGAAAACCCCATGAAGGGACAGTCATTGTGGGGGGGCATAAATAAAGGGGGCTGTTCCTTTATCAATTTTGCAAGGGCATTTTAAAACCCCATGAAGGGACAGTCATTGGTGGGGGGCCATAAATAAAGGGGGGTGTTCCTTTATCAATTTTGCAAGGGCATTTGTGCTGATGTGAAGGAGGGCTGGAAGTCTCTGTTCTGTTCTTCAGCTGCAGTGAACAAGAGACCATACCAGTGTGACTGCCAGGCACTTCTAGTCCTGGCTGGAAGAAGGCATCACCAAACTGTACCACAAACATGGAGACAGAACATAGCTGCACAAACCTTTAAATATATACATACGTACATTTTCTTTGATACTCATTCAGCTGACTGGTTTTAAAAAGTCAGTATTCTAAATATTAATGAAACACAAGACTTCTGACATAGAAAACGTATTTCGCAACCTAAACCCAGAGACAACAGCGTGATTTTGTGGCAATCACTGCACCTTTCTTTAACTAGAAATTATGTTTGTTCTCTTTATTATAATCTCGCAGACATAATTCTGTTAATGCTGAGAGTCAGATGATCACATCCCTCTCGAAAATATAAAGGTGGCCTCACCTTAATAAGCTTTTCATCTTTAGCCTGCTCTGGCATAATCAGTGTTGTGGTTGTCCACTATCAGAAAAGCCAGATGTTGCATATTCTGTGCAAATGACCAGTGCCTGTGGTCTTCAGCCTGTTTTCACAGCTCTTCTGGAAAAAATGGCCTGGGATGCACTAGGCATACTGTTTCTGGGTTCAGTAGCACTGTCTGTCTCTCTGCCTTTCCCATAAACTCTCACAGGCAGGACCCAAGAACCACCCAACAGCAAGATGGGGCTCACAGTGGGATAGTGTTGATGCTCTAAGTTAAAAGTCAGAGCTGTATGTGATTCAAGTTAAGCCTTCCATTTTATCACATCTCCTGTAAAGACAAGGAAATTAATTCATGATCTTTCAGTTAGAATTAAGACTACAATTATTTGATTAAAATTACAGTTTTTTCCTAAGCATAGCTATAAGAATGGAAATTAAAATAATGAAAAATATTTTAATGCATTAAAATAATAACAAACATAAAAACTGTGCACCTACAGAGACAGATAGTAAAAATTGTTTATAAAGAAAGTCAAATGAAATCATAACTGAGTTTCAGGAAGTCTGAATATGAGTCATCACAGAAAGCTTGTTTGACCTTAGAACATGCGTTTCCATGTAACAATCAGGATCCATAATGCACATGGTCATTTAAGTCAATATGAGTGTAAGAAAAGAATCACATTTGTAATTTAAAATTAGCTAACGTATGTAGAAAGCCTTCATTTCACACTTTTGCTTTCAAGACTGGCTGGAAAAAAAAATCTGGCAAAGGTTTCGTGATTTTCTGACATGTGTTTAACTCTAGAGGATGCCTTTGTAAAATGTCAGCCACTGGGAATGTGACAAACACAAGATAAGGATTTACATTAAGAAAAGGCGGATGTAATATTTAGAGACTGTTGATGGAAAAGCTAACAACGCATATACTTAAAACAAATTATATGTATCTGTTTTGAAGGATCTTTTCATTCACAATTATTTTCTTATATTTTTTAACAGAAAAAAACTCCATACTTATTTGAAGGGCAGCGTAATTTTTTTATGTTACAATGTCATAAAAAAATCTTTTGTTAAAACACAAAGTACTGAAAGCTGCATTTTTGCTATTTAAAAAAACCCATTGCAATCTGCCTTTCCCACAAAGCTTTCTTGCATCAGCAGGGTACAACTTTAAGATTAGCTATATGTCGTCTTCTTCTGCAGGAGAAAATTTGTCAGAAGACATGCTGGTGCCCTTCTTCCTCCTCCTACATAAAATTGCTGCAACTTCATATTTTACTGACATCACATCTGGCATAACAACCAAAACTACCTTCCCACAGAACATCTGACCAGAGAGAAGTATATCAGCCGAGTGGAAAAAAAAGTGTGCAAAAACTTTCCTTCCAGAAAAGATGAAGAAATTGTGTTTTTGCTCTGTGTAATTCAAGTATGCCAATGTGCACAGTCCATTCAGAAGACATAATTCTGGATGCTAAATGTCATCACACATATGAAATAAATAAATAAATAAAATATATGGAATTGCTGTTTAAGTGAGTTAATTCAAGATGAATTACCTTCTTGAAAAATAAGATATATAAAGATGCATAATCTGACAGATTTATGACAAACACGTAGTAAAGAAGGGTTTTTTTCAGGTTTTGTTAAAACATGAACACTCTGGTGGAATTGGAATAGAAATTAAATTGGCCAGAAAGACATAAATTTGAGAAGCTCATCAACTACAGTAACCTGTCAGCACAGAAGTACACAAATATTCTTATCTATGTCAAAAATAATGAAAGATTGGTTTCTTTACTGTAAATGTTTATCACGAGTGGTATTATAACATTGTTACAGTGACAGCAATATCACTACTGAAGAATGAACTCCTAAACCCAGAGCTATTAGTAATCTGATATTACAGGACTTGGCAGAATAAGAGAGCAAGTATTACATAACAGATTTTAACCTTTTTCTTCTCAAGTGCCAAAATGCAACGATGGCATAACTGAATAAAGAAAGCAGAAGAATATTACACAGTTAATTTTAAAGGTTTTCTACTAATAGAACATAGGATTTTAAGAAAAAAAAGCAGATTTTGTGACAAAAGTAACTGTCACACTCGAACTATCTGAAGTATGGAATCTGACCTGACACAGAATTTTAGAGCCAGGAGCGTGTTAGCTCTTGGGTGAAAATGTGCATTCTTTTTCCTTTTTCCAAGTCCGGTCTTCATCTAAAGACTACTTAAAATCTTGAGATTACAACAAGTCATAGCCATAAAGCACCTAAGCAGAAGCATAATTCAGTTCTCTAAAGACTATGAATACAATTACTCATGCACATTAGTACTTCCAGAATCTGTAATTCTGGATAGTTTGGTGTTTTTACCAAAATATCTCAATATTTTTAAGTCTCTTCGAATATATACTGAAGACCAAACCCTTCATTTCTTAATGTAGTGATGCATTAATATAAAGATTTTCATTTATTCCTATGAAGTCATAGTTAATATCAGTTTATGATAAATAATATATGACTGGTTTTAAAATAGATGCTTATATCTTTGTGCCATGGTTCAAGTTCAACTCACATACCAAAAAGCCCCTTAGAACATCCACAGTGTAACTGTTGCAAATAAGCAACTATTTAATGAGGAGTTCTTACTAGTTCTTCTTATCAGTCAATAAGTTTATATCGAGCACAGTTTAATTACTTGATGAATAAAAGTGGTTCTCAGTGTGAGTGTTTTTTATAATCTCAACACTTCTTTTACAAATAACGTAAAGTAACACAAGTATCAGTCTTTCATTCTGTATCGCCAAGAACTAAAAAAAAAGTTGGGGAGACACAATAGTCCATCAAAGCTGATGGAAAGCAAGATTCCTGAAAGCTTTCAAAAAACCTCAAAACTGTACTGAGAGGAAACACAGAGAGATGAGAGAAAATATAACAACCCAGATGAGCACAGAGTTCTGTTTTTTCAAGCCCCAGGAAAAGATACACTGTTCTGTAAGTAATTGTTACAAACTCAATTCCAATGAATACAAAACTGGAAAGCTCTGTTGGAAATTGCCTGTACGTTTTATCAGAAATAAACCTAGAAAGCACATAAAATCTTAGTAGTGGAATCAAACTATCTAAATACATTGAAGATAACCTGATGTTAGGGTATGATTCAACATACTAACTATAATGCATTGTTCAACTGATGCATCAATTTTTTATTGAAGAATTCAGTTTTTAAAGAAGTTCCTTCAAATAAAGAAGTAATTCTTTAGGAAATGTAATTTTTATATTGGAACTTAGCTTTAAATTAAAATCAACTATTAACTAAATAAAATAATGTCTTAATAAAAATTAATCTTTAAACCCAAGTTCTTTTATATATTTATTTATACATTTAT
>NW_010115367.1:0-17386 GCF_000699245.1 Pterocles gutturalis
GTTTTGGGACCACTGAGGTTTCTGAATTTGCATGTTTTAACTGAAATCAGAAGTATGTGGTGTTTTTGTAGTACCTGCAGTGTCAGCCTTTATTCCCTTCTTAGTTGTAAACTCATCCTTGCTTGTAAAGTTGTCCTGGTGATTGGTACTGATAATTTTAATAGCTTTGACTGAAATCTCACTTTCTTCTTTTGCACACTGTTAAAGGAATCATTGCAGCTGAATGCATTTGCTGCCTGCTGATGTGATGATGTCCTGTTCCTCTTTGAATCTGGTGCTAATCCAAGTGTCACAAACAATTTATTTTTCTTGTTTTGAAGTGCACCAGTGTTATATGCACAAAATACACTTGACACTTAAGATGGGCTTTTCTTGGGCACACTTTCAGTTGTTAGTGTCTTTGGCCAACAAGCAGGACATTTTCTCCTAAGGATGCATCTCAGCATGCAGACAGATGGCTGTGAAAGAAAATGCTGATTTTCTTGTATCCCGAGAAGTCCTGGCTTTTACTGTTAGAATTCTTAATTCCTCATGAAATTCACAGGTGCCTGAAGAACTTACTGTTTCTCCTGGCAGCCTGTAATGTAATGTCTTGTTTGCTGATTATTTTCTTAAAACAATCTTCCTAGTCCTGACAAGACCCTGACCAGCTGCGAAGGTCCTGCCAAAAAACATTTATTGCCTGTTGGCATGGGTCACTGCAAAACAGCACTGTGCTTGAAGCCTGAGCTTCTGCACTCTTCTAATGCTTTTAAAGTGTACATAAGTAAAAAGGACACATAAATAAAAGGGGAAGAATGCAAATTGCTGGCCTGCTGAAAGCGGTCATGTCCCCCCTTCGTGCCGAATGCGCTGCTTGACAGTAGTTCAGGTTCCTGTGGCACGATGGGCTGAAGGCTGGTGGGCTGTCCCACTTTCAGTGCCTCGTGGATCCTTGCCTGCTGCGTGTCCTTGTGGAGACAAGGGCATGGAGCTGACTTAGCCTCGCGATCAGTGGTGTGCTTTTGATTATTCACCTAGGATTGGCAAATAAATTGCTGTTGCTGCTGTTTGGGCATTCAGGGTTTGTAGGTTGATGTTTTATACATTATTTTACTGCTTTCCTTCTCCCTTCAGCTGTATGTCTTGCAGTCTTTGTAAATTTAGCCTAAACCAATATTTGTTTCACATATGAGCCTTCACTGCACTGTAACAGCACAATCTGTGCTTCGTTCCAGTCACTCACCGCTGTTTACCTTCACTTACTACATCAAATATGGATGCTCAGTTTAGATTGGAGACCCGTTGAGAAAGGCAGTATGCATTTATAAAATAATATCGGTGGATAACTCTTATTTCCCTAAGAAAATTTTATTTAATTCTTCAAGCATGGTCAGCATTTCCAAGGCTAAAAAAAAAAAAAAAAGCCATTTTCTCTGCAGATTTCTTAAATTATAGATGATCACTTAAACAGTTTTTTTTAAAAAAACACTGCTTGCCCAGTGAAGGTCACCTTCTTTCACCTGAAATATTATTTTATAAATGAAATGTGCTGGGATTTTAGAAACATGGAATTGGCCAGATGTACCCAATCAATACCTTTCACAAATCTGCTAAAAATATGTACCTAATAGAATACCGCATGTTGATGACATAGCATTTATTCTTATTATAATAAATTGTGTTTTTCAAAAATGAGAGTTCAGTTAAATTTATTGACCTCTTAGTTCATACTTAAGGCAGAAAAATAGTGATGGAATGACTAAGACTGCTATTGTTCTAATGGTCTGGAGAATGTGAACAAATGCAACACTAATTTCAGCCTTCACCTTTTACCTGTCACAAACAATGTCCTTAGCACTTCCAACCTTTCATTACAAAATAGCATGTTTCATTCCAAGGACAAAAATGTACAAGGAAGGTAAGTAGTTCAAACCGCAGGATGGACATCCCTCTGATCTGACCTCCTCTCAGTAATCTTTCAGGTATATTCACATTCTGACCAAACCACAAGCATGCAGAACATGGGTAATACATACAAAAAAATCTGGAATGCACTGTTTTCCAAGGCAGAGTGGCAGCAGTTCTTTCACTGGCCATTAATGCTAGAATTGCCAATCAGATGAGATTAGATCTCATTTGTTTACCTATACAATTTCTTGCCATAAATGAATTATAAAAGTAATCCAAACTAATACATAGAAAAAAAGTACAATTCAGAGAACAGAGTATAAAAATATGAGAAAACTAGTACTTAAAATATGCCATGGGAATTAATACTTGAAGGTAACAGTTCTGAAATTTGTGCTTTAAAATCAAAATACCTGTATTCATAAACTTAAGATGTGTTAATAATTTGACAGGCTGAATCTGCCAGCTGATCATTACTTTGAGGTTTTCTCAGGTTTCTCTTTCATCTAAGAGACAGTAAGTAATAATCCACCTATGCCTACAACATATTTACAGATGAGTAGAGTGCTGGGGCAGACAAGGCTCGAGACAAGTGCAGTACGTTTAGCATGTTTGTTGCCTCCTTTGACTAATCTACATGGAGACACGTCAGGTTCTTACCTGGACACAAGGTATATGCTACCATTTTAAGACATCTCAAAAAAATCTGAAGAATAATTATGGATGGGAAAAAAAAGCACAGAGAAATCGTGCTTGAGCAAGTCACTAAGAGAAGTGGGGAGATCAAGGCTGTATTCCTAACACTCCTGATACCTGTTTGTGCCCGCGTATTACAAGGTGCTCCAACAGCAGCATGCTAATATTATATTACAATTAGGTGATAAAGTTTTTGTACAGTCAGATTGGAAACAAACAAGGGAAAGGCAGGATGAGGAGGAAGGCAGCTCAAGGACTGTGAGCAATGTCTGCTCCGAGGATGGCCCTGTGCGCCTGCAGCTGAAGAGCAGCAGTACTTCCTACCTCTGCTGTTTATAATAATGATTTTTTTAAAAAAATCAGTTTTCCATTTATTTTCTGCAAAACTCACAGCTTAAGGGCTTGATACCTTGCTTATGTGGGCCTAGCTGTTTCAGGGAGAGGGCCTAGATTTCAAAGTTAACCTGTGAAATGCTGTTTTTAGTGAGCCGTGGATGAGGAAAGGCTGAGGGAGGAGGCTCCGTGTGTGCCAGAGACCTCGTGTGCTGACTGTGCGGCACTGCACCTCTGCTGGGGATGCCTGAAAAGCATTTCTCTGCTTAGGAAAGTTTAGCAGGTCTCTGCCTAAAGGAATCCTGAGATGATTTTTTTTTTTCTTCCCGTCTTTTTTTCCCCCTAAAAGTGCTGCTGCAAAGTCCTTTGATTTTAAAGTAATAGTTTTGTTAAGAAAATTTAATCTCCTCCTAAGGTAGGAACAAGACTAGAAGAGCAGCTGGATTTTAGGAAATGGTATGCTATCCACACATGGTAACCACTTGTATATTGAAGAGGTACTATCTACCATAAATTTCAGAGATTCTAGAACTGCAGAGGATTTTTGTTTGTTTGTTTGTTTGCTTTTTCTTTTGTTCTTGTTGGGTTGTTTTTTTAAAAAGTATGTGGTGATCATGAGCCAGCCTTGAGTTCTTGGCAATGGTTACCATGTCCAAGGAGAATGGAAGAGGTGAGAATGTGATTCTCTAAACTATGTAATCCTACCTAAGCTATTATAAATAAAGAATCCAACTTCAGCATCTTTATTATTCCATTTTGAGTAGTCTGCTTTCAAGCCCAAGTTCTGGGAGCACATGTATCCTGTTTACATTTGAGATCATTGCTCTGAAGACAAAGCCTGGGACCCGAGTGAGTGAAAATTGCTTTTTGCAAGGGTTTATGGGAACTTCTCTGTGTGTGTCCAAACCTTATTGCATCAAAAATGAACTCTTATCACAGGAAAATATAGTGACTAGCTAATAAGTAATCTCTTGAATTTCTGCAATGAAATGTTGATCTTTCCAAACTTATTTCAGTTACATTGACTTTCCATTATAAATTCATTGATGTCCAACTGCAGGCTATCTGCAGTTTGAACTTTTTGGTCCTGCTAGGGTTCTACAGTGGGCACTGTTATTGCATCAGTATCGAAAGATACAACATAAAAATGGTACAGAAACTGAAGAGTGGGAAACAAAGTACTTGAATATTTTTTTTTAGTCCTTGTTTCCTGCATGGATTTTCTGACATTTGAAACCCAATAACCTTTCTCCTACAATTTTCTGTAGGTCATAAGAACACAAGTTGCACATCCCAGGGATGCTGTCACATTTCAAAGAGATGGGAGCTGTATGTGAGTACAATATAGTGTAGAAAATTTTGGTTATTCAGGAATGTAGAGCAGTGTCTTAAACACATCATTAGGGTTATAAAAATTTATGTGTTTTCTTCAGTAAAAAATAAGTGCTTGCGGGAGTGGTTGCCTTGGTTGCCTTCTGCAAAACATGTTATTAAGAAGCATGTTTCGAGCTGCTTTATTATAATATCAGAATTGGGAAGCAAAAATCTAGGCACTGGAGCTTTTTTGGAAAAACCATGCAACAAATGCTGTGAGCCTTGTTTAGAAAAACAAAATCATGCAAGCTGACAGCGGGTGGCTGCTTTCAACTTGATCTATCAGCAACACATATGTCACTGAACATTTCTTGGCGGTCAGCGGGCCATCTTGGATGAGGGTTGGTATGCAGACACTTGGCAAACAGGCCAGTGTTCCTACTAGCTTTGTGCCCAAGCTGGTGTTCCACTTGACTACTCGGTCATTGCCTTTAGAAGTAAAAAATAAATTTGCAAGTACTTTTCAGTAGTGGGAGATGCACAGGAACAGTGACCTGGTAGGTGTTGCCATGAGCAAGACCAAAAATGCTTTGCTCTGGAAGGTACCAACTGCTATGGCTAAACAGACAACTTCAAAATCTGTCAGAAAAAAATAGAGTAGCTCTAAAGATCTCAAAATCAAGTATAAATGCTGCTCGGCAGAATGGCTTTTGGAAAGCTTAGAGAGGAAACAAATTAAGTTCATGAGGGATTTAAACAAAAATTTTCCTTTTCAAATAAGTTAAACTGTTTGCATTTATGCCCATTGCTGAACATAGATCTTCCTCTAAGCTGCTTAACATTTGGAATGGTTTTCTGTAGCTCTGCTTGCCAACTCCTTGTGCGTGATGTTTAGCTTTGCCTGTGTACATGTTCTTGCCTGCTAAAAGTATGTATTACTTGCAAGGCATAGCTTATCTAAGTTTTCACAGACTCAAGGAATGGTTGAGGTTGGAAGGGACCTCTGGAGATCACCTGGTCAAACCCGCCTGCTCAAGCAGGGCCACCTACAGGCATCTGCCCAGGACCATGTCCAGATGGCTTTTGGGTATCTCCAAGGAGGGAGACTCTACCACCTCTCTGGGCAATTTCTGCCAGTGGTCAGTCACCCTCACAGTAAAAAAGTATTTCCTCACGTCCAGACAGAGCCTCCTGTGTTTCACTTTGTGCCCATTGCCTCTGGCTCTGTCACTGGGCACCACTGAGAAGAGCCTGGCTCTGTCATCTTTACACCCTCCTGACAGGTATTTGTACGCATGAATGAGATCCCCCCCGAGCCTTCTCTTCTCCAGGCTGAACAGTCCTAGCTCTCCGAAAAAAAGCTCTTCCTCATAGGAAAGGTGCTCCAGTCCCTTAATCATCTTGGTGGCCTTTCACTCAACTCTCTCCAGTATGTCCATGTCTCTCATGTACTGGGGAGTCCAGAACTCAACACAGCACTCCAGGTGTGGCCTCACCAGTGCTGAGCAGAGGTGAAGAATCAGCTCCCTCAGCCTGCTGGCAACACTCCTTCTAATGCATCCCAGGAATCCATTGTCCTTCTTTACTGCAAGTGCGTATTGCAGGGTCGTGGTCAACTTGGTGTCCAGCAGGAACCCTGGCTTCAGCAGCTTCTCTTTGTGGATTTTATGTGAGGAAGTGTCAAAAGCCTTACTGAAGTCCAGGTAAACAATATCCACCGCTCTCCCCTCATCTGTCAGGCCAGTCATTTCATTGTAGAAGTTTATCAAGTTGGTCAAGCATGACTTGCCCTTGGTGAAGCCAAGCTAACTACTCCTGTTCACTTTCTTGTCTTTCATGTGCCTGGAAATGCTCTCCAGGATTAGCTGTTCCGTCACCTTCTCAGGGACTGAGGTGGGGCTGACTGGCCTGTGGGTCCTTCTCCTTGAAGACAGGAGTGCGATTTGCTTTCCTCCAGTCTTCAGGCACTTCTCCCAGTCACCATGACTGATCAAAGATTATCAAAATTGTCCTTGTGAAGACATCTTCCTGCTCCCTCAGCACTTGCGGGTGCATCCCATCAGGGGATATGGATTTATGTAAATCCCGTTTGCTTAAGTATTCCTGGACCTGATCCTCTTCTACCAAGGGTACATCTTCCTTGCTCTAGACTTTCCTTTGTTTTCTAGGACCTGGGACTCCTGATGGCCAGTCTTGCTAGTAAGGACTGAGGCAAAGAAGGCATTCACGTACCTCAGCCTTTTCCGTGTCCTGTGTCACCAGGGTCCCTGCTACATTCGAGGTTGGGCCCATTTTTTCCCATATGTGCATGTGTAATCAAGCTCCAAAAAGTGTTCATAGGCAATATTTTCAGAGAATGTACCTTTGAAATAATTTACTATATTAACATTACTACAAGTGTTGTGTACAAGCAGATCTCTCTCCTCTGTTACTCTGTTAACATAAGGGCCTCATTACGAGTGAAACCATCTATTCTGTTTCACAATCTGTTACATTATAATCATGCTCTGCACACTGTTATTGCTGTTGGGGATAGATCCAGCTGGTACTTATTATCTCAACAGATTAATTGTATAATAGGAAACTTCATGTACTTGTATCAGTTGACTGTAACCTACTTTAAGAACAGAAAAATATGGTCTATTTTGATGGGATAGCTATCCACTAGATAAAAGAATATAAAATGTTCTGAGAAAATGAGGTGTGGGTTTGTTTTTTTTTTTAATCTGGCTTTTTTTCCTCATTGGTATTCCTAAAGTTTATTCAGTAATTTTATTATCATCCATTTTCTTTGCATTGTAAGCTAATAATTGTTCAGACATATATCCCAGGAATAGATTAATGGAATAATGTCAGTCAAATTTCAAATGTCTTCAGCATATGTGGTATGTTTCGTTGTGTGCGCAGCTTGTGATACATACATGGAAGCTGAGAATGTATGCAGCTGCAAAACTGTCACATGTAGTCTTAAAAAAATGCTGTAGTTCTGTTTCAAAGTAGTATGTATTAGGAGGTTCATTCATAAGCCTGAGAAAGCTTCTGCCTTCAAACAAGATCCTTATAGTCATCATCTTAATGTTGGATAGTGTAATAATTCATTTCCAACCTTCAAATATGTGGATATTAAATATCCAATAGAAATTGTTCTATTTTAAGAAGGACTTCTCTCTTCAGATGTCAAGTTTCACACATCCAAAACAGTGCTTAAAGCAGTGCACCCTTTCTGCAGAGTTATTAGACATTCTAAATGGCAAACTTGTTTGAATTTCTTTTTCATTAGCAAAATCATCTTTCTCTGCTTGTTCCTCTCTGTGTCTCCCTTCCTACCCCACCATGTGCAGCTTCACAGTGTCGCTTAAGCCAATCCAAACATAAGCTGCCTTTGAAACGGGCAGCTCCATCTTTGGCAAGCTGTTCCCACTTTGTGTTAGCACAGACATGTGATATGCCAGATACAGAAACTGATAGGGCTGGAAACAACTTCAGGGAAAAAAATGTAGCTGGATCAGTTTCCCACAGTGAGTGGTGACACAGAAGAAGAAAAAGCAACATGTGGCCAGGAAGGGGAGCGGCACAGAGCAGAACGATCCTATTTGGCAGCCTTCACTCATCCTGTAACTCCTTCTCACCCCAGCTTCTGTTAGCTTTGGATGGTGCTGGCTGATTCCCCGATTTTACAGAAATGTGCAGCGCTGCACCAGCCCTGCCACCTTGTGCAGTTTTCTACCTGTCCCCAGGCCTGAGCAGTCATTGCATCCAGGTTTCCAGGATTTTATTTTAGCTGTGCTCTTTCCTTGAATTTTAGTGAAGGTCCTTGCACGTGCATATGACAATGTTTGTACGCTTTGTAAGTATTTAGCAAGAAAGCCTCTGTGAGTCTGTGATTCCATCTATGGTGTTTGTTCTAGGCATAAACTGAAGTTATGCTGTTGATACAAAGGCAAGTGGCTGAGCTTCCTTTCAGCAGAGAGGAATTCCTGATACCACTTACATAAGAATCTGAAGGGGGTAAAAAAGTGGCTCACGAAAGTGACTCTCAACTCGTTAAAATAAGATACAATCCCAAAGAAAATGGGATATGAAAATAATGCTAAATTTAATTAAACATCCCCCCCGCAGCAAAACCCCAAAAACCAACAGCCTCCAACTCCAGTGATTCCTTAGTCTATCACAAAAACAGAAAAACTTTGTCTAGATAAGTTTCTAAATAAGTTTATGTGATTTGTGTCTTAAAATGATAAGGTTAATTCTTAACAGAAGAAATATGTTGTGAAATACTCCTGTCTCCCCCCTTGATTTAGAGATACTAAAGTGTGCTGGTTGACAAGTTTAAAGATTTCCTTGAACTCAGAACCCTTTACAGCATAATTCAATTCTCAGCTTCAGGTAGCTGGTTTAATGCTTTCTTGTGTTGGACCTAAGGAGATTCGGCCGGAGGGTATTGTTGCAGTTATGCTAAAGAGAGGCAGATGATGACTAGATTTAGTATTTTAGGGAAGTGCTACCGGGAGAATAGGCTACTTTTCTAACATGTAACACAGTGGTTGCCTGAACGAGGAAAGGTGAAGAAGAATTTAATACTTTTGAGCTGGATTTGTGTACAGTTTAAATTTATTCTCCTTTGCTAGTGCCTTTGAGTTTTCAAAAGGTGGAGTAGCAATTGCTTGTTTACGTCTGTGTGTGCGTACACACGTATATATGTACATGTATGAGTTCCAAGTTTGATCTTAACTAACATGTCTCTTCTAATGTTACAGGTAATTCCATTCAGCCCTAAGATGCTTGGGGTTTTTATTTTTATATAAATATATATACACCCTTAGGCAGAGTGAGGCTTGGTCTTACTGCAACACAAGTGAACCACAGTGTACAAGCTGACTTCTAAGACCAGTTAATATAGTGTTAACAAGTCTTCTTGGAACATGAAGCTTTGTAATGTTTGTAGTATAAACATAGAGATAGAATTCATGTCTGAAAATAATTTTATTTGGAAACAGCTCTGGCCCATAATTTTCTATTGTTTTTGACTATCCCAAGGAGAGAGGGGTGGCCTTTTGCTTTTTGAATTTGAAGCATAATGACATGCTACAGGAATGTGATGGTGATTTAGAAATCTGGTTTATTTTTCTTTCTCTAAGACTTTAGTAACTTTCTTTTCTGTAGCTGCTCTTGCTGTTAATCAGCGGCTTTGTCTTGAGCTGGTGGTGAACAGTCTCCCCGCGGCGGTGACTCGCAGGAACTGCAGATTAGCTGCTAACAGGCACTGCCTCCGGTACGCCTGAGAAATTCACAGGCTGAGGATGCTGCCATCCAAGTATAGTTTAAGGATGCACATTCAAGGAGTGAACTGTTTTATAGGTTACTATTTATGCAATATAAACTTTACCTCTTTCTATAAGACTCTAAATGCACAGTTAATTTAAGTAAGTCATGCATTGAAAAGCTTACACCTGTAAACCGCTTTAAATAACGTGGAACATACAGTACAGTGGCTAGTACCATCTCTAGCTCCTTTTTCACTTAGTTCAAAGCAAATCTCATACAGTTTTGCATTATTTGTGATCTATATTATCTAATGGGGTGATAATATAACGGGTTCACGGCTCCACATCCTACACAGAGCTGGTTTCTACGTATTATGCAGTTTTACTACAAAGTAATGATATAGCTGAACTGCATATAGTTAGCCAGGGAGATTAGGTTACTTAGGATTAATGTTATTGTTTACTGAGTCTTTGCCTGGCTCTTCTCTCCATTCAGACAGTTAATTCAAGCCCCTGTTTCCTATGATGTGAACTGAGATGACTAATTTTTAGATACCTGCATTCAGGATCTCTGTCTGGAGGAACTCTTGCTCTCGGAGCTCAGTTCAGTTGTGCATCACTGTTTATTGGAGGCACCATAGTGTGTCTCATCTGGTCTCCACAAGGGCATGGATCTATGATGGGTGTCTTCAGTGAGCATGTGTAGACTATCCTTGGACACAAGGTAGGGGCAAACAAACTGTGTTCTGAAACTTTTTCCGTCCAAAATAACTACCTCAGATGTCAACAGACCTGTGACATGAACCTCTCTCTTTTTCTAGTCTTTTCCGAAATTCTTCCTACCAGCCAAGAAACCTTTCCTGACTGATTTTTTTGTTGTGTCTGTTCCGATATTCTAAATCAAGTTTTGATTTTGGAATACTGAATGCTACATTAGCTGAGCTTTGTTGCTGTGATATTGCAACAACACAAGTTCTATTTGTTTCCATAGGCTTTACTGCTTAAATGTGTCTGAGGTGACCTAGAAACCTCTGATAACTGAGCTAACTAACTGATGTGAACAGCCCGGGCCTTGCTGCGTTGGAAGGAATGATTGACTGCAGGGATCTAGTGTTTTTGTAGACAGAGACTCAGTTGACTGCCTATGCAGGCTATTAATATAGGGTTATATTTTCCTGAGTTATGCAAGCATAACATTCCATTGAAAAATGTATTTACAATGAAAAATATCCTGTCGTGAATCAGCATTGACTGGCAGTGATTTAACTTAGATTTACCTTTTGAAAAAGGATTTCTGGTCTGAAGCTGCCAAATGCTTATTATCTAGTATTTATCGCATGGCAGCACCCCAAAGATCCAATTCAGACCGGACTCCTTTGTAGCTTGTATTATTATAAAAATATATATGTAAAAAGTCAATGCCTGACTGAAAGGGAATCTAATATTAAATTCTGGATTTAAGCAAAAGTCAGTGAGCAGAAGCATAAATGTATCCGAGTGGGAGGGAGTTCAGTGTTCCAGGGCTAGGCTGATGTTAGTGTGTTCATGCATACTGGGGTGTGCTTTTAAATCAATCTGCTGACTATCCCCACCTACCATACTTTGGTTTGCATCCTGGAGCAGTCTCAAAGCTAGTGAACTGGATTCTCTTGGGTGAAACACTGATGGCAATGCTCCGGGAGCCACCACAGATGGGCATTCTGTCCCTGGGGAAAAGAAGACCAGCTAGTCCAAAGTGAATAAAGAAGTAAACCCTAACCATGTCAGGTGTGGATGTCAGGTCCTCAGGATCAAGTAGTTTTCATTATAAATCTCCTATTTGTCCTCAGTGCCTCCTGGTAGTCTACGAGGTCATGCTGCCACACTCTGTCATGCTCCATTGGTAGGTTGTGACTCCACAAAATATTCTTGTGGCTGATAGAGAATTACAGCAGTGCTTGGTAAGATGTGAAATCCCCTGAAACTAGTTTTGGGTAAGTAGCCTAAAGCTTGCTGCAGTTGGAGTGGAAGGAAGGGAGGTATAGTGAGTGTGAGAGAGGACCCTTTTCAAACACTCTTCTAATTCAGGATATGACTGAAGATATATGTCTACTATGGGTTTAGTTATTCTATTAAAAATGACTATGAGAGATGTGTTATACTTCTTTTATTAAAGTTTAATCTTGTATCAAAAATAACAGTCATATTACAGGAGATTTCTTAGTCTTGCAGTGTAAATTTTCTGCTCACAAGACAGTTATTAAAGGAAAGATGACTGTTCTTTTTTTTTGTTTCTTCTTGGTGAATAGTCCTCAATGACATAGAATAACAATGTTAAGGACACATGCCTCCACAGTAGGGTAAAAGTAGGGTAAAGTTTTCTGCAGTGTTTCAGTATAACGTACAATACTTATTTCCACAGGTAAAAGGGAAGATATAATATGAAATTACGGTAATGGTAGGGACCATTCCTTATGTGTGTCACTAATGAGGCTGGTGATGTAGAGCAGTCTATACTTTACAGACGAGTCCATGAGGAATTCTTTTAAGTATCCAGGAGCATCACCTCAAGCATCTGTAATTTGTGAATCTTCTTCCACCCCTGAGTTCCATAATCTATCTCCTCTTCAGTACATATCCTTACAGTTGTACTGAAGGATGTCTCATGGCTACCAGCTGTTGACAGCTAAACTCACCAGCTAGTAACACTGTTCTCTCTGCCCTCACTGAGGAGAAAAAGGCTAACTTGGTGGGTGATTTATAGTGTCTCCCTTAAATGCTTTGAATTGCACAAGGAAGGACCCTTTCCCCCTTGACTACAGAAAGACTTTATATCAGCTAAAGTAAGTGTAAAGTAAAGTAGGTTTAGGTAATATGGACTAGTTTCTGTGCTAACAATGCTGTTATTCAAGTTAATAATTTCAGATATCTGCTACTTAATTTCATATTTTCTTATAGTAATTTTTCTCTTTATTTCCAATAGCTCCCTCCCCTACATGGAAAGATTGTTTCTTTGGCACCACAAGACAAAGCTGATCTCCACTGAGTGCTGAGTGACACTGGAACATGAAGAAACCAAACCAGGAAAGTCCAACGTTGGGAAAATGGGGCAGGTACAACTTTTCCTGTTGTTGACATTTACCAGAATCTGGTGGGGGACAATGGGAGGAAGACTTGTAAGTAGTTGTAGCTACAAAAAAGAGAAGATTGTTAGATAGCTTTATTTTAACATCAGCTGGTTTCAAGTCATTTGGTCTTTCCAGCTGTTAACAATCAAACTTAGTCAGAAGAAGCTGTGAATTAGGAATGCTCCAAAGTCCTGTTTGTTATATAAAAAGGAAGAAATAAGAAATGTTTTGAAGAGTGAGTGACTGTTGCTCTTCCCCAAGGTAGAAAAATTACTTTTTCCAGTTACAGGACATGATTTATAAGGGGAACACAAGTTTTAGAGGAGATAGGTGTTTGCAAGGAGTTAATGAAAGGCCACTGGAACAAGGTTCAGAGCTAGATTAGGTACCTATGCATCTGACAAAAAAAACCCCCAAACAGCTCCACACAAGGTGGCCTGTGATTGCTAAGGTGATGGCAGAGGAATTACATGAAATGATTAGGGAAACCTAAGGTAGGGTGTGTATTCACAAGTGTGAGTAAAGGAACTGTGTTTTTTACTATCAAACAATGCTGAATATAAGTGTTCCTGCTTGCACCTTGGGCAGGAGGCAGCCATGTAGCTGTACAGACTGCCTACCACTGCCAAGGACAGCGTGCTGAAAGGTATAGAAAGGTTATTTGGGGATTGGAACATCTAATCAAAAGGCCAGAACTACGTTAGATTCAAGCTAACTATGGCATTGCAAAAATTCTTAAAATTTTCACACGAGCCAGAAATATAGACTAAATCAAACAATATACCTCACATTTGGTGCTACAGGAAAAAAAATGTTGCCAGTGATAAGATAGGCAGAGTTTATTTTTTTTTTTTTTCACTAAAGAGGAAGAAAACTGTTTGCTGTGATATTGTGTTTATTTCCTTCAGATAACTCACCAGAGAATGTTACAACTAAGTAAGTGATCATGCTTAGTAATTTTTTTTTTCTTGCCATATGTTACCTATTTTTCAGATGCAACAATCTTTGACAACAGGACAGAGTTTGCTGAGACTGAATGTAGGAAATTGGTGGAAGAGTGGAGGTTTAGACAGGATGCTGCTAGAGCCAATTATCTCCAGTATAACAGGGTATTGGGAAACAGTATCACAATAATTAAGGTCATGCTAGAAAAGACAAGAGAGTCACTCTGATACACATTTAACACTGTTAAATTGCAGAGTAATGTTAATGAAGCATATGTTGTTATGTGCTAATAATTTGGTTGCTGTTTAGAAGGAGGTCTGTTGGGATTTGGAGGCATACAAAGACTCAGATAAGGAAAAAAATCCCCCAACCCCCTGCCCTGTAAAACTAACAAAGCTTGGCATGATTTAATGTGCAGGGAATTCTCCCTATTTCATGAAAATAATGATGTGAATGAATCTAAACAGTGCAATGAAGCATTGTGCCATTGCCTGGACAGTTGTAGAGAGACAACCTCCCATAATTATGAATATTTGCATCCCAAGGTTAGAAATATGTGGTGTTTTTACTGACCCTCCCAGAAAGAGGTAAGAATAAAAGGTTATGAGTCTTCTATTTATCTGAGAAAGGAGCAGTTACTGCAGAGGCTATGTCTGCGCCTCCATCCTCTCTGCAGCCAGGATGGATCTGGAAAGACTTAAACTGTCTCTGAGTAACCTGGTGTCTACCCGAATACGCAAAGATGCCTGCTTGATTTCTGGAAGCGCCATACCCACATTATAGTGGCTATTCCTTTGCTACTTAGCCATCACAACTGTCGTGGTTTAAGGCCACACACAGCAATAAGCATCACACAGTCGCTTGCTCTCTCCTCCCCTCTGGTGGTATTTGGGAAGAATCAGAAGAACAAAAGGTAAAAATCTCATGGGCTGAGGCGAAGACAGGGAGGGTTCACTCACCACTTACGGTCATGGGCAAGAAACAGACTTGACTTGGGGAAAACATAAAAACAATTTAATTTGTTAACAATCAAAAACCAGAGTAAGATAACAAGAAAGAGAACTACATCTTAGAAAGGCACTTCTCCCCCACCCCTCCGTTCTTCCCAGGCCCAAAGGCTTTGTTCCTAGTTTCTCTACCTTCTCCCCCCACCGTCATGCAGGGGGGCAGGGACTGGGGGCTGTGGTCAGTCCATTACATGTTGTCTGTGCTGATCCTTCCTCCTCAGGGGAGGGCTCCTCACACTCTTCCCCTGGTCCAGCGTGGGGTCCCTCTCATGGTAGAGTCCTTCACAAACTGCTCCAAGGTGAGTCCTTCCTGCGGGCCTCAGGTCTCCACTGACTGTTCCAGCGTGGGTCCCTTCCACAGAGTCACGGCCTCCTTTGGGCACAGCCATTTCTTCCAGCAAGTGGTCCTCCACGGGCTACAGGGTGATATCTGCTCCATCGTTAAATCTCAGTGAGCTATAGGTGAGCTCTGCTCAGATCTGTGGGCTGCACGGGGACACATGTGTGTCACCATGAGTCTTCACCAGGGGCTGCAGGGGAATCTCTGCTCCAGGGCACCTCCTCCCTCTCCATTCTCTTCACTGAACTTCCTGTCTATGTAGTTTCTCTCACATCCCACTCTTCTTCTGCTCCCTCTTGAATACATTCTTTGCAGAGGTGCTGACTGGATTGGCCTTGGCCAGAGGTGGGTCTGGCCTGGAGCTGGGGGAACTTCCAGCAGTTTCTCACAGTGGCCATCTTCGTAGCCCACTCCCCTACTACCAAAAAAACCCACCACACAAAACCACACACCAACGACAAAGCTAGTTAGTCTGGGAGCGTGCTGTGAGGATGTTCCTGCATTGCTTCTGATGCTGGGCTGGCTCAGGGATGCGTGCACGGCTCTGTTTTGTGCAGCGTAGACGTGTCTTGTGTGTATAACTGCTGGGGAGGAAAGGCTAGGACCGTCGCAAGAAATAACCTTCAAAGTTGTATGGCTTTGGCTTCCCAAACAGCTACACGCTTTGGAGAAATAAGCAATGCTTATTGAACTTGAGATGGGAGGGAGGGAAGTGGGTCAGACTTTGGCAGTTTGCCTGGAAGGGCATCACCTTTGTCTGGGCAGCATTGACAGGGACAGATTAGAGTTGGTTCAGTTACTGAACCTGCAAATGCTGGAGCCAAGGTCTGGGGGAGCTGTCCCTGCTGTCACAGCCGAGCCTGCTGATGTTTGTGTCTCGAGGTGCTATGTAAAAAGCACTCATATCTCTCAGATAATTCAAAAACTCCTCTCTAAGGACTGCTGAATGAAGGGTCACATTCAGCAAGCATTAATTGAACCTCAAGTAATGCTTAGCTACTATGTAGTTTTGGACCAGGGAGGTTTGTCTATCAGCACAGCTACCTTTTACTCTTATAGATGTGTTTAGCTTCACAGTTATTTATCTTTCTTCTAATGCCATCTTTGGAATACCTGCATATATCCATTCATTTGTGTTTTCATCTACATATCAACATACAATTGTCTTAACCCTATTCCTATATTTTGCTCTGGCTTTCTGGGCCATATATTTAAAGCAGCATGAAGTGGTTTTCTCATAAAGACAAAACTCCAAAGTATTGCCCACAGTGGATTTGTGTGTGGTATGAAATAACTTACTCTACGGTTGGAAGAGATGATTTGGCTGTACCTATAGTTTTGGGGCACAACCACGGCTGTAATTTGAAGGTATTTTATTTTTACCTGCGTGTCACACTTTCTGAAAATGTATTAGAAAAAGGGCAATGAAGCCACTGTGCAATTTCAAAGAGAGGTTCTTTTTCCAATGCATTTCTGAGGAGACACTGAAATAAATATTTGCAATCCAGCTTAGTAATCCTAAGCACCACCATATCACTCATCAAAATGTTCAGTGGTGTAAGGCCTTTGCAAGAGTGTGTGTTATTGCAAGGAAGTTTATAGAGCAAACAATAGCTAGTGTCAATATACAGTACTGTGCACTAAATCAATAAGAGGTGATTTTGACTTCGGGTTTGCACAGGCTCACAAAAGAATTTGTTCACTTCAGTCTCAGCAGTCGACTGTGAGATGTGTTAGCCTCCTGGTGAATGCATTCTCATTTCTTTGTTCTAGGACCAGTAGGTTCCTTGCTGATAGAAGGTGCTTTTGATTAGAATAACTGCATGGTTTTTCTTTTTTTTTCTTTCTTTTTTTTCTCTCTCTTTTTCTTTTCCCTTCTTTCCTTCTTTTTAAGCATTGTAGGGGTAAATTACTGAGCTGGTTTCCCCACTGAAAACCTTCAAATAATTTCAGTGTGCTTTATGAAAAAATACAGTTGGTTCAACATATTACTCCCCATTCCTTTATCTAGTACTTTGTTGTAACAAGAGAGGACACTGTTACTGATTAAAAACATTGTTTGCTACTGAACACTTGTAGCAGTTTTAGTAGGATAAAGTTAAACTCAAGTTACCTTGGGCAATACCAAATTTGGTACTGATCTTCCAAAAAGTCCCCACTTCCTATTAAAAACTAATAGTGCAAAATGTGTGGGGAAAAAAAAAAAAAAAAAAACAACAAAAAACACCAACCTTGCAAGATATAAGACAAAGAAAAGAAGTAATTTGGATGGTAAAACTCCAAATTTTTGCCTTGGAAGTGCATGAAGAAAATATTCCTAATCCTACCTTAAACTCATTTTTAAAAATATTCTTGTGAGTCTCTCTTGCCTGTGCGCTCATACGCAAAGATGACCATAAAAGACAGTTAAATAATAATAATTTTGTCTTGATGTACCATTTAAAACATCTCTTTTCTACCTGCTGAGTTCCTACCTGTTCCTTTTGGCTC
>NW_010115367.1:17417-31933 GCF_000699245.1 Pterocles gutturalis
GGCTGTACCTGCTGCAGGCAGCCAGCATGCGAACACCCCAGCTCCTGCCCTGCAGATGGGTGTGAGACGGGTGTCACTCCGAAGCCGTATCACTGACACCATCTTGCTGCAGAGTGACTGGCTGGTGTTCAGAGAGCTGGCGACAGGCAGATTGATGCAAGACAGCGTTATGCTGTGAGTGGCACAAGGAAGGAACCGAGCAAGGAACTGGAGAAATTTTGAATTGGTGAGATTTGCCCAGGAAAGGAGTGAACTGCTGCCAAATTTCCTTATGGAAGGGCATGCTAGCAGGGCTGTGGTGTAAAAGGGAGCCTGATACTACCATCTCACCTACATTTGTATTTGTGGATGCTTGCTTTTTTAAGAAACATCTTTTGGAGGCTTTGCTGGTGTGCTGCAGATTACACTGCGCTGTTGCTAGGTGGCAATGTGTCTTCAGGAAAGACAGGCAGCGGCGGTGCGGGGAAGGGGCCAGTGCTGTGGCCTGTGCCCCGAGAAGGGGCTTGCTGACAAACTTCAGGATAAAGCTTTATGCAACTTAAGGCAACTGTTGGTGACTATTTTTTTTTTTTTTTTTTTAAGTCTAAACAGGAACATGCTGCAAGATGTGAACCAAAGACGTCTCGAAATCTGCCTGAAACCTTTGCATGCTCAAGAGTGCATTACCTTCAGAGTGCCTATCCTTCTGGCTCTTCTCCTCTTTATAAGAAGACCTTGGGTTACTTGGCTGAACATAAATTAAATTAGCCTGTGCTAATTGATGTGCTGGAAGTAGCTTTTGTTCAAGAGCAGGGCACAGTCCTGTGTTCAGAAACCTGTTCTGTATAAACAAATGCCATTTGTTATACATGGTATAATGTGTTCCAGCTTTATTTGTTCTGAGCAAGATGTGCCAAGGATACATCCAGTATTTTTTTTATCCTGGAAACTTGGAGTGGAAGGGAAAATTATTTTCATCCATCTGATCCTGGTTGCTATTTACTCAGAAATGACAATTATTTTAAAGATAATTAATTCTGAGATGGTCATAGATCTCTAGTTCAGTGCAGCTGGCAGACAATGACTGATTCAAAAGCAGCAATTATTACAGGTTTGGAAAGAACTGAAATGACCCAGATGGTTAGCCCAATTAAACTGATCCAGAAGTCACCAGAAGTAGTGCTAATCCTCTATTTCTACTGGGTACAGCAGTGCATAAAGACCTATGATAGCAGGGGACAGGTGCTAGTGAATCAGGTTGAGGCGACTGAGAGCTGTGCCATAAAGACATCCTGCGGTCAGCCAGCTGGATAGACTTTTGAAGCACTGAGGCCCTGGTGGTAAAAAGCGGAGAGGTTAAAACACAGACACTGAGTGAAGTAGAGCCCCTCTGCCAGTCTCCGACTAAGTGGTTGTTGGCCCATACACACAGTGAAGGGGTAAAACAGACTAAGAATATATTCTGTAAAGGAGAATGAAGGCAAGAGCCCCATTCAGGGTTGAAGCTCTCTGGGAAATAATAAGGACAGAGTTTAAGCAGTGTTTTGCTTTCTATCATATCTCCAAGCATTATATTCTAACAAAAAAACAAGATTGTCTGTCAGTAGTCTTATATGTGACTAGTTTTGGAGCACTTGATGTACTCTGGCAGTAATAGCTGTACAAATGTGTTAGTGGAAGCTGCTTCTCTATGATAAAAAGAAACATGACAGGAATGTCTAAAAGAAGTGAGAAAAAAAACAAAGAAGTGTGTTGATGTGAAGATGTATTAATGACTGAATCTCATGATGCTGAGGGATTAGAATAATAGGTGAAAAAGAGTGCAGGAAGGACCCTTGAGACTGAAAAAATATGAGAGAGAGATCATAGGTGCTGTATGTGTTCCCCAACAGAACAATGACTTTAAGGAAGCTTTTAAAGTTTGGCAAGTTGTTCCCAAGAAATCAGACCCCTCATGGGAAAGCTCTGTAGTAGTATCAGAGAATGCACTGGTCAGGTGGCTATGAGGTTGCAGTGAAGTATTGGTGTAGCATATGTAATCCATGAGTTCATACGTAAGGATTTGGTGGAAAAGGATGTTAAAATACTTGAGTGCCTACTGGAGGGGGTTCAGCCTGTGGTCTCTTCTTAGCTCCACTAAATTACATAATGGAGACAGTGAAGTGTGGTTTGTCATCTTTTATGTTTTGTTCAAATAAGAATTGAAAACAAAAAATTACTCCATAATAAAAAAAAAAGTCTGGGTCAGCAGGGAATTGCAGATGTATATGGAGGCAACAAAGGCAGTCAAACGAAACCTTGGTATGCTTTGGGATCCTGGGAGCTATGCTTAATCCCTAAAGATGAGGCTAGAAGTACCTGCAATAGAAAATAAATGCTGTGAAGAGCAAGAGTGTCTCGAGAGGTGGCCATTGGATAGAGCAAGTCTGTCATTCCAGACAGTCCCATATTCTAAAGTTAAGTTTCTGCAGGTTCCAGAAGCAAACAAGATAGGGGACCTGAATTAGCTGGCCTGACCAAGGGATAGGCGACAGACAGAGCAGTTTTAATTTGTGGAATTAATTATTTTAGTATCACCTGATAACTTTGATGCCCATGTGATGGGGACATCACAAGAAAGTTAAAGGATCCACAAAGACACGTTGGACATTGTTATTAGGCTTACATACGTATGTATATTTCTGGTATTCTGAATTACATATCAGCTGGTGGTTAATTGTTGTTATATTTGCAGGGGAAGGTAAGACACAGTGAACTGTTCCCTTGGGAGTGTCTGGAACAAGCTGCTGATTGGTGTGCGACTACTTGCATTGAACAACATTGTGTTAGAAGTCCAAGACCAAATGAAGCTGATCTGTCCTTGCCTTGGATTTCTAAATTCTACAGTGTGCACAAGACAGACCCGTATGCAACTGATAAAGGTATCATACCAGTCAATCCTATTTCAGGGAAACTAAATTCCAATCTAATAATGTCTCTTTATAAAAGCTTAATGTGATTTAGATGAGGCTGTCCAGTAATTTGCAATATACTTCTTTTACTTTAAACAATGAAATTGGATAGTATTTCTTCAAATAAACTAATCTCATCCTTGTCCTCTATACTCACTGCTGGAGAGCTTAGAAAATCAGCAATTGCACTGTACTGTTAATTCCATTTATTTCTCTATATATTTTACATTATAAATATTAGAAAGGGTCATTACATGAAAAGTCAAAGTTAACTGATCTTTGTTGGCAGGCTGTAGTGACTTACATTAGCATCTTGTCTTCAGTGCTCCCCTTGAAATGACAGCAGCTATAAAAACATATTCGTAAGTTTGCCTGATCACTGTACAAATATTTTAGAAAATACAGTCTTTGCTCCAAGAAATATCAGTAAAGCGGATACTGAGCCAGCAAAGACACCAAATCAAATAGAAGAGGTAGGGAAGGCCGTTAAGAGAACAGATTAAGTTATTCATCTCTGAATGGCGTTTCCATTACTGTGAAACTGCTTGGAATGAAATGGGCAAATAGCTTTGTCTGAAGAAAAAATAGCTGCAGTGTGGTGGTATCGTTTTTGAGATGACTTTGATTTGGAGGAAGGGTGAAGAAGAGTTGGAAAGGAATTTTAATCAGTGTTGACAGCAAAAAAGAAAGGACAGAATGTGATTCATGCAGAGGAGAATACGCTGGGCAGCAGGCACTTACAGCTGGGCAGGCTGTGAGTTAATTTCCTTGAGCATCGCTTGCTTCTTGCTCTTTCCAGGCAGGCTGTGGATATATCGGTCAATGTTTGCATAGTGCCACACACAGCCTTCCAAAACCTCCCTCTCTACTGGTTAGAGAGATTGTCAGCACACTGCTCTGTTCTGAACTGAGCATGGGAGAAAGAGGAAAGAGTTCATAGAAATGTGAGAGAGGGCAGTCTGAGGCAGGCAACACCATCATGACACTCGTGCTTTTGATCAGATTGCATTATCACTGGTGACCTAAGCGTGGAACCTGGTTTTGCACAGGGTGGTTCAAAGATTATGGTGAGTGTGGGAATACCAGGTTGCTTTTCAGAAATGCCAACGTTGTTCTTGATATTGGGAAAGATGATCTCATTGCTGTTTTCACTGTTTAGGAAAACTGTGAGGGCTAGGTTTTGGTTTACTTGTGGTTTTTTTTGTTTTTGTGGGGTTTTTTTTTTTGTTTGTTTGTTTGTTTTTGTTGTTGTTTTTGTTTTGGTTTTTTTTTTTTGGTTTTGTTCCAGTTACACAGAGGATGGAAATGTCTTTGATTTCCTTAGTACTTCTTGCCATCTGCTGGCTTTTGAATTGCTCCTGTGCCTTTACCCTATTCAAGTGCGCATACTTGTCAAACAGGTTGAGAAAGAAACATTTCAGTTTCTCACTGGGAAGCAGGTATCCTAGTACCAAACAGGCACAGACATTTCAGGATGCTATGGAATGGGCTTTGAGACAGAAGTGCAATTTCTGCTTTTTCTTTTCTGCCTGACATTAACAGTGTCAGAAGTGACTTAGAAAATTGCTCAGTCTGGTTTATTGCTCCTCTGTAGTATTTCCAGTATGATTACTGCTGCTCTGTACTATTTCACTCCAGTGCTGTGAGGTTCTGTTACGTTCAGATACACTGCTGTCTTGAGCCAAAGATACTTAATTTTTCTTAAGAATAAGTGGTGTAAATTCAGTCTACCTGTCAAGTAAAGCAGTCAGCTTGATGGCTCTGTGAGCAGGGTGGGAGAGCCAGGCCACAACAGATATGACAGAGGTGGAGGAGAAGGCTGATAGATAGCTGGTTGTTTGATGCATGGATTGGAGATGACAGAGATGAACAGTGAATATCAGAGAGAATATTTGGTATTCGCAGCCTAGGAAATAAAACGGAAAAAGCAAAAAAAAAAAAAAAAAAAAAGACTTAGATGGTAGTGCAAATATGCCCACTTGCCACCACAGAGCATCCCCATGAACCCACTCACCCACTCTGCAATTTAGGGAGAGCTTGTAGTAAGCACTCTGCTTCCTTAGGACTTGGACCCAGCGTGCTCTGATGGCTCACTGTTATGCTTGCTATTATATTATAAGTTGTTGAACTTTGATTTTATTTTTTTTAATTTAGCTGCTACCTTTCCTTTATACATTTCTTTATAACTGAACAGCCTGCTGCACTAAGTTTGAAGTAGTTTCATAACATCTTGTGATTTTGTAAATCTCTAGTAAACAGAAACAAAATTGAAAGAAGCACATGATAAAATGGTAAAACAAATGCAGTAATGTACATCCTTATTTGTAAATACTGTGTGCTACCATGAAGGACTGATTTCAAACAGTATAATATTTTATCTATAAATATAGACATAGAGTGGTTCAAGTTGTCCAGACCTAGGTAAGCAGGAATACAAACTGACTTTCATTGCCATGACTGTGCTATACTGATAGTCCCTTGGAGTTTGTTTCCAGTCTACAGGTCAGTATAATATCTTGCATATTCTGATTCTAAGTACTCCTTCTGTGCAGAAAATGTCCTGCTCTGCAATACTGTCTTTACTACTGCTAGTCTAAAACTGTAATCTAGACATTGCAGCAGGACAGACTCTTAGACTCCAGACATAGAAAATTCTGTTTCAATACTGTGTTCAGCATTTGCTTAGGGTATCATTAAAGTACTTCAACTGGGTAACCACATGTTGGATCAAATTTTGCCACCTAGGGAATAAATGTAATATATATGATGGACAGAAATAGCACATTAATATTCCTACTGTTGTGAAGGAACAGAACACCTCTTTATTGGCTTATTGGTAGGCCAACTCTACCATGGGTGTTCAAAACAGGCATCTCAGTGTAGTGTGAGGAAGGTGAAATATGTCTTTGTAGTTTATGTAGCCTTGTTCATGTTCAGGTGGGATGGGTAATAAATGGTTGTGTATGCTATACTGCTGGACTTGGTTTAGGAAACCTAGTTAATGTAAGTTATTTCAAAAGCAATGCCCATCTCACCATCTGCAGAAGCACTAAACTTCTGTCATCACAGTGCTAAAAGGCAATTGTCAAGTAGGTATCTATCTCTCTGCATTGCAGGCAAAACTGTGACTAGAAGCAGAGAATGTCAAGCCCCTGTTTTGGTTTCTCCAGTGCATTACTGTCTTCGTTCTTTAGAGCTCCTGTTCCATGTGTTTGTTGTTCTTCAGTGGTTCTTCCTAAATGTGCACATACTTGATCAAGTTGGATAACAGTGTTTAGTCTCCAAGCACCAAAGCACTGTGACTTTCAGCTCTGTTCTTGCTAAAATAATTAATCACTTCAAATTTCCTATTACAAATATTTATCCTTAGTTCCATCTTGTTGTTCTGCAAGTCCAGTTTAACTAGCTGTTACTAAAGATACGTTAGCATTAAAACTGAAAATCTCTCCTTCCTATTGGTATGCTTGGCTGCTTTGGAAGTTCTTTATCTGTACATTGGACTGAGACATCTGTGTAATGTTTGCTCCCATTTTCAGGCAAACTCAGGACTACAACATTTTCAGCTTCCAACACACATTACTCATGTATATATGCTGTGAAGCCTTTTCAGAAGATCTGTAATCAAGTTGCTCTTCTTTTTTTTTTTTTTTTTTTTACTTTGTTGTGACACCACAACAGAATAATAGATTATAGTGGTGTAATGTCACACATAATAACATGAAAACATGTAAAACCTGGAGCTTGACTTAGCCAATATACTCACATCTTTTAACCCAAACTTGATTTCTTTCCAGAAGGCTGCTTCAATGATTAAAACATTTTGAATACTTCCATAAGAAAATGCAAATAACTTTTTTTTTTTAAAACAGACTTTTCAAAAGATTCACACCTTTATGAATCAGACATTTTGCACTCTGGAGCAGTACATGAATAGACTAAGTTCTTGCTAGAAATGATTTAGTAAGTTGGACTGGCAAGTACTGAATCAGACTGCATTTAAAAAGTCTTAAATAAGTTAGTATAGTATTTTGTATGTCAGACCCTGTGTTTGTTTCCTTCTTCCATCTTTTCTCTATTCCAAGTTAAAATATCTAAAACCACTAAAGCTCAAATATATAGAATAATTTTTGTGAGATAGGAGATCTCAGGACTGGGACAAGAGCAGAGCCTGAATGAATCCTGTGTTTGGATAACAGTTTCTTGCCTTTCTCTCAGGCTGTGCTCTGGTAATTAATCAATCTTTGAATTGTGGCAGAAGCATAGGTGTAAAAATACACATGTATGTGAAAAAGAAGATAACAGCATTTTTATAGTTAAGGATTTGTTTGAAAGCTGTCATTTCAGGTTTTTATACCAGAAGAAGCCCAGATTACCTACCATCTATTCAAAATAGGTATTCTTAATCTTTGCAAGTTCTCTCAGACTAGATTTACATTGTAGTCCTCTTGCACACCCTGAAAAAGTAATCACTGTATCTTTCCAGTGTAGGTTTTACCCATTTACAGCCATTCTGTGACAGTTTTAGGTTCCCAGAGATTCATTGTGGGATTTCTTTATATTTTTGCTTTGCTATCATTAAGCATTTATGCTGCCTGCCTTGGACTTTTTTTCCAAGCAGTGAAAAATGTTGATATTCTCATATGGTCAGAAAAACCTAGCAGATCACTGTAAAGAGTATGGCAAGTGACACCGTAAAGAGTATTCAAAGCGACACTCCCCCAAATAATATAATTTTTTAAGTGCATGCCCAAATTTTAAATCTAGGCAACCCTTGCCCCAATGATACATATTGATGATGAACAAACCTGACAAGAAGACTGGGAAGAAGGTACTGAGGAAAAAACCCCAACACACCAACAAAAACTCTCTGCAACAAAACCTGACCTTATTTAACATTGTTGGCGAAGAGAGGTAGTATTGCAAGAGCCTATGTGGACCATCAGCCCTCTGAAAAGAGAGAAGGGTTTCAGAAGGTGCAGGGAATGGCAAAACATTCCGAGTGGCAGGCAAGTGTAAAGCAGGGCACAGCTGGATGTTAGGTGAAACAAGCCTCTCAACATTGGAGGTCATTCAGGCATTTGCACGTTCCTTGTGTAGGAATGGCATCACTCTCTACGTAAAACTTGGGATAGAGCCTCTGTAGTGGTCTAATGGTCCAGAGAATAAAGCTAGCATTTTGGGATTGAGACAGCTGACTTTTTTGGTTCAGTGACTGAAATGAGGAAAAAAAGTCAGGCAGGTGCTGTCTCACAACAGCTTAAAACCAAACTTTTCCCCCTTGTTGAAAACAAGGCAAAACCCCCACAATGATTCACTTTCTCCTAGCAAGCAATTCTGACTGTTCTGATTAAATGTAACAAAGTTTGAAAGGGGAAACTGACTTATTTTTTTCTTAGAACAGATTTTTTAATAATATTAAGTATTTCTTGGTTATAAAGGTACACTAAACTTTACTTGAGTTCACAAGGGCAAACAGTTGAAAATCCTCTCAGTTTTCAACTTATCAAGTTGAACCTTTTCAACTTATTAAGTTGAACCAGTTTTCAACCTTATCAAGTTTCAGTTGCTGTTTTTCAAGTCAATAGCAGCATACCAGATGTCAGTTGAAGACGCTGCAAGAAATCATAGCATCTGAAAAAGACCATTTAAAAAATACCTGTTTGGTCTGCCTACTGCTGGCATGGCAAATCCTCTGTGGCTTCAGTGAACCCCACTTGGACAGCTGTGTGCACTTATGTTGAAATACCCATTAAAATCAAGGAGGAGTCTGCGGGGGCTCAGGAGTTTGCAAGTGTAGGATTTACTGCTGCGTTATTGACTAAAGTACCCCTCTAAGGCAGAAAAAAATAGGTCAGTCTGTGAAAGCACTAGATGCAAAAGGTTTCAATTCATGCTTCCACCTTGTTAAGTAAGGAATGTAATCCAGAATGAGACAGAGCAGAAAAAAATAGAGTCATGATGGAAAGTTAAAATGTTGTGTCATGCTTCCTGTTAGTGTGAGATAGCTCTTTTTAGAACTTCAAGTTTACTCTTAATTTCTGATGCAGCTTTTTTCTGCATTAAACAAGAAGAGATGCCAAATATTTAGTTCATATTGGAATGAAAATGACTGATGCTCCTTGGTATGAGCAGGATAATTGAAAGGATGAATTTTAATGCTGTAAAAGTAACACCAAAGTGTTTGCTCTTCTGACAGGTGATATGATGTTTTCATTCAGCAGCAAAAAGAGGGTGAGGAAATGGTAAACGTTAATGAGATGAGGAAACTAGGCATCTAAGCAGAGGTCTGTACAAAATGGCTGCCTGCAGCCTTAACTGTTAATTAGCTCCAGTACTGGTTCTGCAACCCCAGCAGTGTTTTGTGTGACCTCACTGGTGTGGCATCTGGGCAATTATCTTTGGGATAATGAGCCCCTTCATCCATAGCAGAACAACAACATATCACTTGGCTTGGAAAGATCAGAGCCAATCTGCTGCTCATCAGGGAGCCTGCCATCCCCTTTGTATCACACCTTATTTCAAACCTAACGTTTCACATCCTACATTAATTGTTTTTATATTAAAAATTAATGAATCAATTTTAACAGGACTGGGGAAGGAGGGGTAGTAAGCACAAACTATCCTCCAAGTGGTAATTTGGATCTTAAATATTCCTGTCTGAGTTTTGAAAAGAAAGAGAAACAACATTCCAGATCACTGGTTGCAAGTGATTGTAATCTTTTTCATCTATGAAGAACTGTAATTAACAGAAAGTATGGTCCTTCTTCCTCAACAGTGCAGTTCTAATGAAAATAACTCTTACTAACTATTCACATAATGTACAAAAATTATAGAAACAGCCACCAAAAGACTGTACCTTTTTTCTTATATTTTTGTATTCCACACCATAGTGTAGAGCTAAGCTTTTAAAACATTTGACCCTTCACAGGGGTTTTTCTCTTATTTCAGTTCATTCTTAAAGGGTAATGTGAAGACTTGCTTGATTCCACTGAAATAACTGAACATGTTGTGGCTAAATTTCTGTAAGAATGCTTTTCAGGTTTATTGATGAGCTATGAAGCTTTTCCCCTTGCTTTGAAGAGTACTTATGACGATACGTTGCAATTTCACAAGGTGTGGCAATCAGTACAGGAACGTGACATGAATTTCTAACGTTTTGAATTGCTTTGTTTCAACAAAGTAGAAATAGAAAATACTTATAGAAGCTCAAATTCAGTCTCCATTCCCTAGATCTTGCAGAGTTTATGTGGTTTCACCTTTCTCCCCCACTTCTGCAGTACAGTTAGGCTTCTTCTGTAGACTTTGATTAAACCGAAAGAGAATTATGGTTTAATTTTCCTCATGGTCTGAGGCAAGGGCACTTCTTCCAGCTAAGAGCAGCTATTGAGTTTCCTTGAAATGGCTGCTAGAAAGGTGCTCATTGCCTAATATAAAGCAGCAGCATCAAAATTTGTTCTGTTACCCTCCTTTTTTTATATAAGCTAACACTAATAAATCCTCATGTTGTGAGACCTACTGAGCGTCTTTGATGGCTCTGAAAATATCTACCTTGTTTTTATTCACATGAGTATCTCAAATTTGCTTTTATGTTCACTCAGCTGTGACTCTTTACTTATGTTTTTCCATGTCTTTGAACTCTTAGTTTCATAACTCTTTTTTTTCCTTTCCTTTGGATCAAACTAGTCAAATGCAAGGAATTAATTTACATTGTAACCTGCAGACTAGTGAGGAACTAAGAAAGTATTGGATATTTGCTTAAGAAAGTAATGAGAAGATTTTTATGTTTTAATATATAAAATATGTATGTAAAATTCTAAGTTGACCTGATCATGCTTCTGCATAGCTTAAAAAATTACTTTGAATTTTAGCTGTTCATGGATGGCATAAGTTGAAAAACCTGTTATGGAGTTTAAATTACACAGGCAATTTAAAGGCAATGTATTTATCCTCAAAAGTTACCTCTGTCAGAGTCATTCTATAAGTCAACTTTTCTGGCTGGTTTGCATGGTGTGTTGTGGGGGATGACAGCAATGTTTTGGGAAACACGTATGTTATGTAGAACTCCTGTGCCTCATCAGCTAGGGCCGATGCCATCAGATGGCTCTTTCTCATCAGAACCTGTTTCCTTTTATTTTGGATACCTAGTGAATGCAGCTTCTGCTGCTGTGCTGAAATAACCATTTCCCTACATCTGTGCAGTTCTTCTATTGATCCATTCCTGTGTTCTGTTTGCCCTTTCAAGTGCTGCCACGGCTTTGATGAGGAAAAATTAAAAAAAAAGTTTATTGTTACCTACAGTCTTCTTTTTCAGTGGATAGGCGATTTAGTATATGGGCTCTTTTGCCATTAGAATCTCCCTTATGAATCTTTATGAGACATCACAAATGCGCAGAGTGAAAATACAAGAGATCATAGTCCAATCAGCACAGGTTAATGAAGACAGCCTAACAGTATCCTGCTGGGTTTGTTGCTGAATGCATCGCAGTAATGCCTGGAGGCTTTTCTCTCAAGGGAGCCCCAGTACAGTAAGGCAGGGCATGCACCATGTGTGGACAGAGAAATAGAGAAGGCAAGTTCACACACAAGGCTGACAGAAGAAGTGTAATTGAGATAACTGACTTAAAATTAAAATTTAAACAGCATGCAAGGACCATTCACAAGGGTCCCTATCTCCTACTTTGCCAAGGTGGCTATGGAAAGGGGTGGGTTATTAAGCACGTGCCTTGAAAAGGGAGGCAGGGGAAAATCTGTGATTCAGTAAAAATATGGTCCAAAAGAGTGTCTTGGACTCTTTTGAACAGTGGTGAGGTACTTTGCACTGTGGCAGTCCCAAACCAGTAGTATTCTAACTTTACAGAGGGAGGCTAAAGATAGATGGAACTTCGTGTAAAAGTGAATGGGAATGACTGGTTGAAGCTTGTGCTCAAGGTAGGGAGTGGCAAAAGATGGATGCTGGAGTTGCAAAATGAATTCCCATCTCCTGAATCACACTTCTGCATCAAAAGTATCATCTTTCCTTGTATTATTTGTTATTCTAAATCCAAGTGCAGTGTCTCATGTGAAACAGGAAAATCTTCAGCAGACTTGTTTACCAGTTTTATGTTTTTATTGAATTTTCAGGGCATTACCCATCTGCAATCAAACACTCTCTGTTGTAAATTCAAGCTAGCTCTAGTGCATTCAGGGTTTGAGTCAAATCTTTCAAGGCAATGACTTGCTGGAGAGCACCATGCCCCCCTGCCCTCCCACCCCCAGGTTTTCCTTTCAATTTTGCTTGGAAAATATTTTGTTGCATCGTTCCTGGTGTTCTTTGCTCCTTTTGTAACCAGTATATTAGTCTGGGTTTTTTTCATATTGGAAAGAAATGTACTTAGTAAATTCTTTTTTCTTCCCTTTATTTTCTAGTTCTTTGCCTATAAAACATCATTTGTTCTTTTTTCAGTCTAGTTAGTTGACATTACATGCATGGATATAAATTATAAAAGACATCTATTAGCCTAGAGCTTCCTATTTGTCTCTCACTTTAAATGACCTTGCGCTCCTGTGGTATTGCAGAAGAAGAAATGATGACTGGTGCTAACAGGGAGACTTACAGAATGCCAGTGCCAGAAATATGTTCCGAGCTCTGCTGCGTGCTTGTTCTGAGACCTCTGTGATGCACTATCGTACTTCACTGAAGTTTTCTAACCTGGACTCTAAAAATTACTCTTTCTAGTCGCCTACGGGTAACACGCCAGTCCTGATTTTCAGAGCTGCTGAATACACGCAGTTTCCCCACACTTTTAGTAATTGCAGGCCTGCACTGCCTCCAGAAAATCGGGTTGTTTCCTCCAATGCCAAGCTATGGATGTAGACTCCTTGTGTTGTGTGTAAATTTGGCTTAATAGGTTATTTGCTATAGCTATTTGAACTCTCTCGCTCTAATGCATTATTTGCATACGTTTATTTTTTTTCCTCAGAGCTCATGATTTTGCTTCAGGTCACTTAGGTGCACACGGGCACATTTGAGGACAAAAACCTACTTTTGATTTTAGAGGTTGTTTGTGACCTTGGAAGAGGAAGGCTGTTTTGGTATTGAAGTAATTTCTGAGCGGTGAGCTAGAGTAAGCTGCTTGCTGATAGCAAATGACATCTGTATTGTAGGTTGGAGGCTTGCCAGATCCTCTGTCCTGGTTTTGAATGCCAGGGGCAGGTTTGGCCTGTCTCTTTCTAGAGCTGACTGGCAACGGGTGATATTTTAAACAAGTCCTTTTCTTCTTTGAATGCTGATCTATGCAGGTTGAACTATTAGCGTTTTATAACATTGTGAAGTGTTGCCAAATCAGGAGCTCCAACTTCACGAGTCAGACATCCAGTGCAATTATTAAGTTTGTTAAATTTGCATTGTTACTGAAACTCGAAGAGTTCTCGTTTCCAGGCCTCTCTGTGTTATGACAAGAAGGGCTAGAAACACGCTGCTGAAAACCCCAAAGGAAAATGAGAGGTTCTGCTGTGGCTGATCCCCTTCAGCTGAAGTGTGAGCAACAAAAATACAAAATATAGCATGACCTGGTGGCTCTGAAGACACTATACCTTGCTGCAGAGAGAGAGCTGTTTGAAGGAAGCATTTTTTATTATGGTGCTGATATTCTGGAGTCTGTAACTCGTGTTACGGCCGCCTCCTGCCAAGCTGTGTAAAATGGACAGTTAGTGCCACATGGCTTAAGTGTGGGGCATTACCAAATGCTGTTGCAGAATGATTGATAGAAAAAATGCCTCCTCCCTCTTGAGGCATTCCTTGAAGCCATAGCAGAGCTAAAAGGAACTTTGAGGAATGTGTTCAATCTATCAAAAAGTCCTGTAATTTGCAATGTCTCTTTCCACAACATATCATGACAACAATGATTTTAAATGCTTGTGGCTATGAATGCTTTAACATGAGATTTGTGTTACTCTCTTGTGACATATTCTAGTTATACCATGATGTGCTTAAAAAGCATGTTAAAAACAATGTAAGCCATTTGTGTAAATATTTCTCTTTCCCATGAATGACTTTAAGCACAGAAAGTTATGATATTTGAGAAGTAACAAATACATTTATAAAGAAACTACTCAAGTCAATGGTTTGTGAAGGATGTTAACATAAGTTAATGCCATCTGGAAACCAAAGATTAGGTGAAGATGGAGAAAATAAAAATCGGTGTGGCATAACTTTATTACATGTTATTTGTCCGTGACTAGAAGTCTAAGCTGTATCCTGAGTTTACCGAAAAGTTACTTTTGTTTAAGTTTTGAGCAAGTAAACATTTACTGAATATTGTAAAATTCAGTAAACCATTTTCTGCTTAAGAAGTCACATGCAACTTCATGAGCTTAGCAGGCTTGAAAGTTGCTCTCTTTTGAGGCGGATTGCAGCTATGTGGAACAATAAATGTAATGATGGCTATAGTTTTTCAGATTAGTTCCTTCTGCGTCCTCTTCTTTGATCCTCAGTGTTAAAGAAGGTTGAATAGCTTTTCACTGCTCCCTCTCCCTGCAGTGGAGATCTGCAATTCTTTAGTTTTTATGACATACCAACATGTAGAAGTTTAAGAACTTGTCTTTCCC
>NW_010115367.1:31964-33480 GCF_000699245.1 Pterocles gutturalis
TACCAAATAACTCCTGTCCAACTGATGCACTTCATGTCACAGGGTTTTTTTGTTGTCTATGTGGAGTGCTGATCTTTGCTGAATATTATGCTGATTAGGTCTGATAACATTTACAGTATATGTACTTTTGCTCCAGCAAAAGACCACCAGGTTTTACATATGATTTCTATTTTTTTTTGCAGAGGCAAGGCAGACTCAGACTTGTGGCTGTGTAACATATTGCTGGATGTTTCTTGTATGACCTCATGTTCTCTATTCAAGAATTTCAAATTAATACCTTAAAAAACAACTACAACATATCCACATGGTTGCTATAAATTTAACAGGCTATAATATGAAATAATTCATGTGTGCAAGAGCATGAGTTATGACGCCTATGGGAACCATAACTTGCATTTCCTGACTTTTCAGTGTTAAAGTGGGTTTTAAATTCCTAGTCGTACTAGCATTGATATAGTTTAGTACAGCAAATACCTTTCCTGGCCCTTGCCCATTTTACTTCCAGACCCCACCACCAATTTAACTGTGTTTTGGGGGGGAATTAAACAAAACTCTTAGTATATGCCTAGGATCGGCTGACTCTTGCGCTACCCAAGTTAACAAAACCAGCTCATACTTTAGATGAAATATCCCTCAGTATTTTGCTCTAGTTTGCACAGCAGGAATAAAGGAGAAGGTGAGAGCGCTATTCAGCTGCGGCTGCTTGTTAAACAGTGGGGAATGCAGAAACTTCTAAATAAAAAAAAATCATGCTTGCAGGCATAAAACTTGGAGAAAATGAGTTTAACTAGAGCACTACTGCTTCTATTTAGCACAGAGGGGATTTCACTGCGCTGTAATAGCAATTTGAATGTTAATTCCGATCTGAAAATGAGGCGTTGTTTCAAACAACACGGTTTCCTCTCTGTGAACATATTAATGGCAATTTTCATAGAATCATAGAATCGTAGAATGGTTTGGGTTGGAAAGGACCTTAAAGATCATCAAGTTACAACCCCCCTGCCATGGGCAGGGACACCCTCCAACAACAATTTTGAACAGTAATTGTGTCAGCAGTGAGAAAGCTGTGTTATTCTCAGAGGGTCTGTCTGAAATACATTTAAAAGTAAGACATCTGATGAGAAGATGGTGGGCCTGGACTAGAATACTGCTTCTGGAAGACTCTGGAATTTTGATCTTGACACTGATGAACATTTTTCCTTGTTTACTTCCTTGAGTTAAAAAGAAAAAAATAGATGTTTGAAACCAGGGTGATAGGGAGCAATATCTTCTGCCTTCATGAAGCCCTTAGCAGTCTCTAAACCACTAGTGTAGGCATATAAAAGGGAGACTTAAAGAATGAGCTGTTACTGCCTGACCCATTTCCTTTCTGAAATACTGGCAGAGGCAGCTGTAGAATTCCTCATTGAAATTATCATCCTGGCACTGCATCAAAAGAGTGTAAAAATATTCAGCATTTTTAATAATTCCAAGGGCATTCAAATTTTTAGGTTCCCCCCCCCCCCACTTTTTTGCA